>NC_054499.1:10509165-10776665 GCF_017639515.1 Carcharodon carcharias | reverse complement strand
GGTTGGGACAGTGGCACCATGGTTAAGTTACGGGTGGGGCGTCAGAGATTTTGAATTCAGCTAAGATAATCGAGATAGTAAGACCCTGCATCAGGACAAGGCATCTTTAATCGTGTGATGTTGGGAATGGCTATGATCATTTTCCTGACCCCCCAAGCAGGAGAGAGAATGAGAATTTGTCAAAAATGTTTATTTCGCAATAGATCAATAAATAATGAGCTAGAAGTGAAGCTGGTGTACGCAGTCGGACGGTCTCTTTCTCTCTCTCTGTCTCTCCCCCGTTCTCAGGAGTGTTGCAGATATTTCTTGACTGCTGTGGGCAGCAGTAACGACTCAACCTCCGAGATCCGATCCCTCCCGAGAGCTCGGCGGATGCATCGTCGACAGAGATCGGCGAGAGCCAGCGGCAGCCCTGGGGAAGACAAGAGACCAGCCCTCAGCAAGCGATCCTTTGCGACATTCGCTCCCCGCTCTCCCTCCCGTCCCCCTTTGCCCATCGCCCCCTCCGCTCCCTCCCACCCACCACCCCCACCCCACCCCCGATCTCCCCCCCCGCCACCAACACTCCCACTTTCCCCCAGCAGCCACCAGCCTCGGCGCCGGCAGGCTATTCGACTGCAGTGGGCATCGCGGCAGGCAACCTGACTGCAGTGGGCGTGCCGACGGAGCGTGCATCGACACCTATGCGGGGCTTGACTTTCCCTGTGTGAGCCCACTGGTCAGATGGGCAAAGTCCGGACCCCAGAATTCCCGTTCTCCCTCCCCTATTCTACCACCAATCCTGCCACCACCCCCTCCCCCAACAACCCCACACCCGCACAATAACCCGGGCATCGATTCTGCTCCATCTTAAAATAGAGGCTTGGTGTACTAACATTGCTAGCCGACCGCCTGCAGAGTGAATAGCAGGGCAGGGACAGCCTGGCAGCTGATCAACCGAGGGGTGAAGCCTAAAACCTTCCCCCTTTTGCTGCTCTCTAACTCCCCCCGAGGGCGCTGACTCCCGGATTGGGGGCAGTTCCTCGAGCGCTGCCCTGTTTCATGTTCCTCCCCTGACCCCAACGGTAAACTGATAACCCCTGTAAAGGTCGACTGATCCAGGCCTCCGACTGTGAAAAGGTCTCCGGCGTGAACTGGAGCCACACCTCGGTCAGGCATTTCTGAAAAAGTTTAGTTAATGCAATCCTTGCGGCCGCTTTTATAAACCTCAGCCTCTTATCTCCAGATGATTCTCACTGAAGTCTAGCCCTCACTGCTGGTCCATGCTGGCTGGTTCAGTAACTCAACCAGTAAGCAGCCCACGCCCATCCATATCTCTCCCCATCGGTCTCTCGCCCTCCCTCTATTTCTCTCACCATTTTTCCATCGCTATCTCACACTCTGCATAAGTAGCTGCTTCTCAATTTCCAGGTGCCCTTTCTAATCCCACCTCCCTGCACCCGGCCCATAGCCCGGCAGCTTACAGCACTTGAGGTGTAGACCCAGTTACTTTTCAAAAGATAAAAACAAAAAAACTGCGGATGCTGGAAATCCAAAACAAAAACAAAAACAATTACCTGGAAAAACTCAGCAGGTCCAGCAGCATCGGCGGAGAAGAAAAGAGTTGACGTTTCGAGTCCTCATGACACTTCAACAGTTCTGTCGAAGGGTCATGAGGACTCGAAATATCTACTCTTTTCTTCTCCGCCGATGCTGCCGGACCTGCTGAGTTTTCCAGGTAGTTCTGTCGAAGGGTCATGAGGACTTGAAACGTCAACTCTTTTCTTCTCTGCCGATGCTGCCGGACCTGCTGAGTTTTTCCAGGTAATTCTACTTTTCAAAAGAGTTTAGAGTTTCTGCCTCCACCACCAACTTGGGCAACGAATTCCAGACACCCACTACTCTCTGTGTAAAAAAAGTTCCTCCTCATGTCCCCTCCCTACACCTTCTGCCACTCATCTTGAATCTATGTCCCCTGGTTCTAGAGTTCTGCATCAAGGGAAACAATTTTATCCTGTCCACTCTATCTATAATTTTGTACACCTCAATCAAGTCACCTCTCAGCCTCCTTTGTTCTGAGGAAAATAACCCCAACCTATCCAATCTCTCCTCGTAGCTACACTTTCTCGAACCCTGGCAACATTCTTGTAAACCTTTCCTGGCAGAACCACCTCTGGCTCCAGTAAACCCCTCGTTCGATTTCCCTGGGGGGTTTGAAAGGCTGAGAAATTTTGCGTGCGAGTTGCGCCCGTAATTTCCATCTGTCTGGGGCGCTCGTTCCAAACGCTCTGAGCTGGGGACGGGCCCTGCCCACGCATTTGGCCTGGCCCCCACCCCACAACCACACCCCACCGCCCCCAAGGATGGATGAGGTGCCGGCAGCTGGTTCCCGCTAACTGCGTCCGTCAGCGACCCTGACAGAATTAGGCAGCGCGCAAGGGACACCGAGAGGTGCATCCTGAAAGCAGCCCTTCTCCTGAGGGTTTTGTGAGCTGACTATCAAAACCCGGGATAACTAGAGAAACAAATCGCTTGGCAGCGTCGACCTCGAATCTCGCTGCAAAAGGGAGGCAGGGCGTTGGAGCCTCCTGTCTGGCGCTCGTCGGGACAAATGCGAGAATGCCGAATTTCAAACGCTCACAACAATTTACACTTCAGGGGAAGAGACTGCTGATCGGTTAGCCTGCTGTTCTGATCAGAAACTTAACCGCCACCCAACTCCGGCCTGTTCAGGACAGTGTTAGTTTTCACGTGTATGTCAACCATGCCCAGCTCTGCCTCGCCCACCATCTCTCTCTCTCGACTCCTCCACTGTTGCTGAACTATCGGGCTGCCTGTCCACCATCTCCTACCGGCTGAGCAGAAATTTCCTCCGATTAAATCTTGGGGGAGACTGAAGCCCATCGCCTTCGGTGCCTGCTCCAAACTCTGTTCCCCAGCGACCGACTCCCTCCTGCTCCCTGGCAAAGGCCCGACATTGAGCCAACCTTGGCGCCACGTTCAGTCCCCAGGTGTGGGCGCGCCATCTCAGAGACCGCCCATTCCGACCTCCGTGACATCGGCCCGAGCCCGCCACCCCTCCCTCGGTTTATCCTGGTCCCTGCCTCCTCGGTTACCGCTCGAAGCCGCTCATCCAGCGCAGCCGCAGCCCCCCCCCCCCCACCGGCTGCTCTCCCACATTCCGCCCTCCGTGAACCTGAGGCCACTCAAACCGCCCCACCTCCCCCGCCCCCGTGTCTTAACTCGCAGGAGCCTCGCGTTCCCCCCCAACCCCGCACACCCCCCACCCAATCCTGCTCCCTGACCTACCTTGACCTCCCAGTCAAGCAAGGCCACGATTTTCAAATCCTCATCCTTGATTTCGAATCCCTCTGTAGCCTCACCGCCCCCCTCCCCTCCCCGCCCCTCTGTGTAACTTCCTCCACCTCCCCCCACCCCCCCCCACAAACAACCCTCCGAAACCTCTCCGCTCCCCTAATCCCGGCCTCCTGGGAGAGCCATTCTTCCCATCGCTCCGCTGCTGTTGGCCTGGGGCCTAAACCCTCAGATTCCCCCCCCCACCCCGCCCCACCTGAACCTCTCCGACTGTCTGCTCCTTTAAGGCTCGCCTCTTTGAACCAGCGACAGGGCGTCCAATATTTCCGACGTCTCTTGGCCCGGAATTTTACATTGTTCCGGCGGGCTGGGTGCCCACCGTCGGCTCCGCGGCGCGATTTCAGGTGGGCCGGGTTCAACTGAGGCCTGCCCTGCGTGGATCGCGAGCGGCGGCGCTGAGCGCTTACCTGGGCTGGCGGTGGGGGTGGGGTGGGTGGGGGGAGGTGGTGGTGGGTGGGAGGAGATGGGGGGAGAGGTCAGGTCCAGCGAGTAGTTGGCACGAAAGAGCTCTTCAATCTCCCTGAGGCACGGAGCCTCCTCAGGTAGGCCGAGGCGCTATTTAAAAAAAAAATAAAGCCAATAAAAATTGAACGAAACATGTTCCCTCGTGTCACTGTTGTCACACGGGATGGGACGTTGTTTTTATTTTCGAAATGAAGGTTTTATTTAGACCATAGGACCATAAGACATAGGAGCAGAAATTAGGCCATTCGGCCCATCGAGTCTGCTCCGCCATTCAATCATGGCTGATAAGTTTCTCAACCCCATTCTCCCGCCTTCTCCCCGTAACCTTTGATCCCCTTACCCATCAAGAACCTATCTATCTCCGTCTTAAATACATTCAATGACCTGGCCTCCACAGCCTTCTGTGGCAATGAATTCCATAGATTCACCACTCTCTGGCTAAAGAAGTTTCTCCTCATCTCTGTTCTAAAAGGTCTTCCCTTTACTCTGAGGCTGTGCCCTCGGGTCCTAGTCTCTCCTACTAATGGAAACATCTTCCCCATGTCCACTCTATCCAGGCCTTTCAGTATTCTGTAAGTTTCAATCAGATTCCCCCTCATCCTTCTAAACTCCATCGAGTATAGACCCAGAGTCCTCAAACGTTCCTCATATGTTAAGCCTTTTATTCCTGGGATCGTTCTCGTGAACCTCCTCTGGACCATCTCCAGGACCAGCACATCCTTCCTGAGATATGGGGCCCAAAATTGCTCACAATATTCTAAATGTGGTCTGACCAGAGCCTTATAAAGCCTCAGCAGCACATCCCTGCTTTTATATTCTAGTCCTCTTGAAATAAGTGCCAACATCGCATTTGGCCTCCTAACTACCGACTCAACCTGCAAGTTAACCTTAAGAGAATCCTGGACTGGGACTCCCAAGTCCCTTTGAACTCCAGATTTCTGAATTCTCTCCCCATTTAGAAAATAGTCTATGCCTCTATTCTTCCTACCAAAGTGCATGACCTCACACTTCCCCACGTTGTATTCCATCTGCCACTTCTTTGCCCATTCTCCCAACCTGTCCAAATCCTTCTGCAGCCTCCCCACCTCCTCAATACTACCTGTCCCTCCACCTATCTTTGTATCATCTGCAAACTTGGCCAGGATGCCCTCAGTTCCTTCATCTAGATCATTAATGTATAAAGTGAAATTTAATTTGGTATTCGCTGTGGGAAACCTCCTGGATGAGGTTCTCTTGAGAAATGTAAGGGCCGCTTGGTCTTGTCGCCTGCAGACAAACTGTAAGGCTGAGCGGGAAGCTTAATCTTCAACCTCATCAACCTGGTTAATGGCCTTGATAGGCCTTTCAATTCTCTCTCTCTGTTTCTCCCCCATCTGTATGCCTCGCACCTTTCTCTCTCTCTCTCTCTGTGTCTCTCTCTCATGTCAATCTCTTGCTCTCTCCCTATCTCTCCTTCTCTCTCTGAGTCCCTCTCTATCTATCTCTCTTGTGTCAATCTCTCGCACTCTCCCTATCTCTCCTTCTCTCTCTGCGTGCATCTCTCGCTCTCCATCTGTCTCTCTCGTGTCAATCTCTCGCTCTCTCCCTATCTCTTCTTCTCTCTCTGTGTCCCTCTCTCTCTCATGTCAATATCTTGCACTCTCCCTATCTCTCCTTCTCTCTCTGAGTCCCTCTCTAGCTCTCTCTTGTGTCAATCTCTCGCTCTCTCCCTATCTCTCCTTCTCTCTCTGTGTCCCTCTCTCGCTCTCCATCTCTCTCTCTTTCTGTGTCCCTGTCTTGCTCTCTCCCTCACTCCCTCCCTCCCTCACTCTCTCCCTCTCTCTCTTTCTGTATCCCTGTCTTGCTCTCTCCCTCACTCCCTCTCTCCCTCCCTCTCTCTATCTCTCTCTCACTCCCTCCCTCCCTCACTCCTTCTCTCCCTCACTCCTTCCCTCTCTCTCTCTTTCTGTATCCCTGTCTTGCTCTCTCCCTCACTCCTTCACTCCCTCACTCCTTCACTCCCTCTCTCTCTCTCTCTTTTCGTGTCCCTGTCTTGCTCTCTCCCTCATTCCCTCACTCCCTCATTCCCTCCCTCACTCCCTCTCTCCCTCACTCCCTCACTCCCTCCCTCTCTCTATCTCTCCCTCACTCCCTCTCTCCCTCACTCCCTCACTCCCTCCCTCTCTCTATCTCTCCCTCACTCCCTCTCTCCCTCACTCCCTCGCTCCCTCCCTCTCTCTGTGTCTGTGTCCCTGTCTTGCTCTCTACCTCACTCACTCACTCCCTCTCTCCCTCAGTTCCTCACTCACTCCCTCACTCCCTCTCTCCCTCACTCCCTCTCTCACTCCCTCTCTCCCTCTCTCCCTCACTCCCTCTCTCTCTCCCTCACTCCCTCTCTCCCTCACTCCCTCTCTCACTCCCTCTCTCCGTCACTCCCTCCCTCCCTCACTCCCTCTCTCACTCCCTCTCTCCCTCTCTCCCTCACTCCCTCTCTCTCTCCCTCACTCCCTCTCTCCCTCACTCCCTCTCTCACTCCCTCTCTCCGTCACTCCCTCCCTCCCTCACTCCCTCTCTCACTCCCTCTCTCCCTCTCTCTCTCACTCCCTCTCTCACTCCCTCTCTCCCTCACTCCCTCCCTCCCTCACTCTCTCCCTCCCTCCCTCTCCCTCTCTCTCTCTCCCTGTATCCCTCCCTCTCACTGGTACCTCCGGCCTGGAGCCACGGCCACTGGCACAACCCCCGCCGCTCGACCCGACTCCGGCGCGCGGACCCGCCGATGGGAACATGCCGCCGGTGAGGCGCTCCGAGCCGCTTCGCCAGGGCGAGGGTCACGAGGCCAACCGCGCAGGCTCTTGGCCGCCGCTCGCTTACGGTCCAGGCCGTCGAGGTAGCTGAGGGTGATGAGGGTGATGAGGGTGATGAGGGTGATGAGGATGATGAGGATGATGAGGATGATGAGGGTGATGAGGGTGATGAGGGTGATGAGGGTGATGAGGGTGATGAGGATGATGAGGATGATGAGGGTGATGAGGGTGATGAGGGTGATGAGGATGATGAGGATGATGAGGGTGATGAGGGTGATGAGGATGATGAGGATGATGAGGGTGATGAGGGTGATGAGGGTGATGAGGGTGATGAGGATGATGAGGGTGATGAGGGTGATGAGGGTGATGAGGGTGATGAGGGTGATGAGGATGATGAGGATGATGAGGATGATGAGGGTGATGAGGGTGATGAGGGTGATGAGGGTGATGAGGATGATGAGGATGATGAGGGTGATGAGGGTGATGAGGATGATGAGGGTGATGAGGGTGATGAGGGTGATGAGGATGATGAGGGTGATGAGGGTGATGAGGATGATGAGGATGATGAGGGTGATGAGGATGATGAGGGTGATGAGGATGATGAGGGTGATGAGGATGATGAGGGTGATGAGGGTGATGAGGATGATGAGGGTGATGAGGGTGATGAGGATGATGAGGATGATGAGGGTGATGAGGATGATGAGGGTGATGAGGATGATGAGGGTGATGAGGATGATGAGGGTGATGAGGGTGATGAGGATGATGAGGGTGATGAGGGTGATGAGGGTGATGAGGATGATGAGGATGATGAGGGTGATGAGGGTGATGAGGATGATGAGGATGATGAGGGTGATGAGGATGATGAGGGTGATGAGGGTGATGAGGATGATGAGGGTGATGAGGTAGCTGAGGGTGATGAGGATGATGAGGGTGATGAGGGTGATGAGGGTGATGAGGTAGCTGAGGGTGATGAGGGTGATGAGGTAGCTGAGGGTGATGAGGGTGATGAGGTAGCTGAGGGTGATGAGGGTGATGAGGATGATGAGGGTGATGAGGGTGATGAGGATGATGAGGGTGATGAGGGTGATGAGGGTGATGAGGTAGCTGAGGGTGATGAGGGTGATGAGGGTGATGAGGGTGATGAGGTAGCTGAGGGTGATGAGGGTGATGAGGGTGATGAGGTAGCTGAGGGTGATGAGGGTGATGAGGGTGATGAGGTAGCTGAGGGTGATGAGGGTGATGAGGTAGCTGAGGGTGATGAGGGTGATGAGGTAGCTGAGGGTGATGAGGGTGATGAGGGTGATGAGGATGATGAGGGTGATGAGGGTGATGAGGATGATGAGGGTGATGAGGGTGATGAGGGTGATGAGGGTGATGAGGTAGCTGAGGGTGATGAGGGTGATGAGGGTGATGAGGTAGCTGAGGGTGATGAGGGTGATGAGGGTGATGAGGTAGCTGAGGGTGATGAGGGTGATGAGGGTGATGAGGTAGCTGAGGGTGATGAGGTAGCTGAGGGTGATGAGGGTGATGAGGGTGATGAGGTAGCTGAGGGTGATGAGGGTGATGAGGGTGATGAGGGTGATGAGGTAGCTGAGGGTGATGAGGGTGATGAGGGTGATGAGGTAGCTGAGGGTGATGAGGGTGATGAGGATGATGAGGGTGATGAGGGTGATGAGGGTGATGAGGGTGATGAGGTAGCTGAGGGTGATGAGGGTGATGAGGGTGATGAGGTAGCTGAGGGTGATGAGGGTGATGAGGGTGATGAGGGTGATGAGGGTGATGAGGATGATGAGGATGATGAGGGTGATGAGGGTGATGAGGATGATGAGGGTGATGAGGGTGATGAGGATGATGAGGGTGATGAGGATGATGAGGGTGATGAGGGTGATGAGGGTGATGAGGATGATGAGGATGATGAGGGTGATGAGGGTGATGAGGATGATGAGGATGATGAGGGTGATGAGGGTGATGAGGATGATGAGGATGATGAGGGTGATGAGGGTGATGAGGGTGATGAGGATGATGAGGATGATGAGGGTGATGAGGTAGCTGAGGGTGATGAGGATGATGAGGGTGATGAGGGTGATGAGGGTGATGAGGTAGCTGAGGGTGATGAGGGTGATGAGGTAGCTGAGGGTGATGAGGGTGATGAGGTAGCTGAGGGTGATGAGGGTGATGAGGATGATGAGGGTGATGAGGGTGATGAGGATGATGAGGGTGATGAGGGTGATGAGGGTGATGAGGTAGCTGAGGGTGATGAGGGTGATGAGGGTGATGAGGTAGCTGAGGGTGATGAGGGTGATGAGGGTGATGAGGTAGCTGAGGGTGATGAGGGTGATGAGGGTGATGAGGTAGCTGAGGGTGATGAGGGTGATGAGGTAGCTGAGGGTGATGAGGGTGATGAGGTAGCTGAGGGTGATGAGGGTGATGAGGGTGATGAGGATGATGAGGGTGATGAGGGTGATGAGGATGATGAGGGTGATGAGGGTGATGAGGGTGATGAGGGTGATGAGGTAGCTGAGGGTGATGAGGGTGATGAGGGTGATGAGGTAGCTGAGGGTGATGAGGGTGATGAGGGTGATGAGGTAGCTGAGGGTGATGAGGGTGATGAGGGTGATGAGGGTGATGAGGTAGCTGAGGGTGATGAGGGTGATGAGGTAGCTGAGGGTGATGAGGGTGATGAGGTAGCTGAGGGTGATGAGGGTGATGAGGGTGATGAGGGTGATGAGGTAGCTGAGGGTGATGAGGGTGATGAGGGTGATGAGGGTGATGAGGTAGCTGAGGGTGATGAGGGTGATGAGGGTGATGAGGTAGCTGAGGGTGATGAGGGTGATGAGGGTGATGAGGGTGATGAGGTAGCTGAGGGTGATGAGGGTGATGAGGGTGATGAGGTAGCTGAGGGTGATGAGGGTGATGAGGTAGCTGAGGGTGATGAGGGTGATGAGGGTGATGAGGTAGCTGAGGGTGATGAGGTAGCTGAGGGTGATGAGGGTGATGAGGTAGCTGAGGGTGATGAGGGTGATGAGGGTGATGAGGGTGATGAGGTAGCTGAGGGTGATGAGGTAGCTGAGGGTGATGAGGGTGATGAGGGTGATGAGGGTGATGAGGTAGCTGAGGGTGATGAGGTAGCTGAGGGTGATGAGGGTGATGAGGGTGATGAGGTAGCTGAGGGTGATGATTGTGATGAGGGTGATGAGGTAGCTGAGGGTGATGAGGGTGATGAGGGTGATGAGGTAGCTGAGGGTGATGAGGGTGATGAGGGTGATGAGGTAGCTGAGGGTGATGAGGGTGATGAGGGTGATGAGGTAGCTGAGGGTGATGAGGGTGATGAGGGTGATGAGGGTGATGAGGTAGATGAGGGTGATGAGGGTGATGAGGGTGATGAGGTAGCTGAGGGTGATGAGGTAGCTGAGGGTGATGAGGGTGATGAGGGTGATGAGGGTGATGAGGTAGCTGAGGGTGATGATTGTGATGAGGGTGATGAGGTAGCTGAGGGTGATGAGGGTGATGAGGGTGATGAGGTAGCTGAGGGTGATGAGGGTGATGAGGGTGATGAGGTAGCTGAGGGTGATGAGGGTGATGAGGGTGATGAGGGTGATGAGGTAGCTGAGGGTGATGAGGGTGATGAGGGTGATGAGGGTGATGAGGGTGCCCCCCCCACCCACACACACAGCTGGCCCATGGGGTACAGCGTCTTGCCCTTCAGCCCGTCGAAGGCCACGCCCAGGTCCTCGCCGTCCACCAGGAAGCTCAGCGTCCCCTCGTCGGAGTCCAGCACGGCCAGGAAGCTCTCGGGCACTGGCAGCGACTCCCCCCGGCGCCGCCGGGTAGCGCCGCCCGGCCTGTCCCGCGTGGTACAGCCGGGTCTCCCCCCCCACCCCCCACCCCCCTCCCCCTTTTCCAAGGGTTTAAGCTGCAACTAAAGTGTTCACAAGTTACACCTTTTATATATATATATATATTCTCGCTCCGCGTTATCAGCTCCGCTTACGCACAGCTCCGATTCCGATCCGTCCTGTGCTGGACTCCTCTCTCTCTCCCTCTCTCGGGCTGTCCCTCACACTGTCACTGACTCCCACGCAGCACCAGAAGCTCACACATTCACGTCATCCCATCCTCTCTTTCGCTGCTTCTCTTGCTTGCCCCGTTTGTTCATCATTTCCGTGAAAGTTGAAGTCTCTCGTGTCGAGCGGTGGGTGTTGTGCCGGAGCTCGGGGGTTACTGCAGGCCAGAGCTACCAGTGAGAGGGGGAAACACACACAGAGAGAGAGAGAGAGAGGGAGAGAGAGAGAGAGAGGGAGGGAGGGAGAGAACGAGACAGGGACACAGAAAGAGAGAGAGAGGGAGAGTGAGAGAGGAAGTGAGAGAGAGAGCGAGACGGACACAGAAAGAGAGAGAACGAGACAGAGACACAGAAAGAGAGAGAGAGAGAGGGAGAGGGAGAGCGAGAGAGGGAGTGAAAGAGAGAGCAAGACAGGGACACAGAAAGAGAGAGAGGGAGAGAGAGAGAGCGAGACAGAGACACAGAAAGAGAGAGAGAGGGAGAGTGAGAGAGGAAGTGAGAGAGAGAGCGAGACAGAGACACAGAAAGAGAGAGAGAGAGAGAGAGGGAGAGCGAGAGAGGGAGTGAAAGAGAGAGCAAGACAGGGACACAGAAAGAGAGAGAGGGAGAGAGAGAGAGCGAGACAGAGACACAGAAAGAGAGAGAGAGAGAGGGAGAGCGAGAGAGGGAGTGAAAGAGAGAGCAAGACAGGGACACAGAAAGAGAGAGAGGGAGAGAGAGAGAGCGAGACAGAGACACAGAAAGAGAGAGAGAGAGGGGGAGAGCGAGAGAGGGACGCTGAGAGAGGAGAGACAGGGATCGAGCGAGAGATGGACACGAGAGAGAGACACACAAGAGGGAGTAGCGTGGCATACAGATGGGGAAGAGAGATGGGGACAGAGAAAGAAATGTACAGACAGAATGGGAGAGAAAGAGAGACAGGGAGAGAGCAAGATAGGGACACGGAGAAAGAGACAGAGAGAGGAGCGAGGCATATAGACAGGGAGGAGAGAGGGAGACAGAGAAAGAGATGTACAGACAGAGGGGAGAGACAGAGAGGGATACATACAGACAAAAAACAAATATATAAATATATAGAGCGAGAGACAGAGAGAGGGAGAAAAACAGAGAGGAAGGAATGGAAAGAGACAGGAGGGAGCGAGAGGGACAGAAAGAGAGAGACAGAGAGAGAGAAAGATGCATACAGACACAGAGAAACAAATATATATGTAGAGAAAGCGAGGGAGACAGGGAGAGAAACAGAGATACAGAGGGAGATACACATGCACGTACACAGACATAGAGAGAGACATACAGACATAGAGAGAGAAGGTGAAAGATAGAGAGAGAAACACGGAGAGAGAGAGACACACATACACACACACACACACGCATAGATATGCAGTCAGTGAGAGAGAGAGAGAAAGCAGTGACAGAATGTCCCTTTGTCTCTCACTGTCCATCTGTCTCCCTCCCCCGATCTGTCTGTCTCCCATGTTGTCTCTGTCACTCTGATCTCTCTCCAGATTGAGATAGACACAGAAGGGGAGATAGGTGGCGATCAAAAGAGAAATGGACAGAATAGGAGACCAGAGATAGAGGAGGTAGTGGAGAGACAGAGAAATAAAGAGAGAGAGAAGGAGACAAAATAAGTAGAGAGAAAGGAAGCGGAAAGGAAGATAGAGAGAATGGTACAGACAGGAAGACAAAGCCAGAGTTAGGGACAGAGGGAAATAAAGAGATACAGACTGCCAACGAGATGTAGAGAGTGAAAGAGGGAGATAGGGAGATAGAGGGAGAGCTGGAAATCGATCGAGGGACAGAGAATGAAATAGAGAAAAAGACAGAAAGGTAGAGACTAAGCCAGATAAAGATTTAATCCGAAGGGGATGAAGTAATGGGCAAGCTGAAATAATTCCAACCACGTGAAGAGAATGAGAGGGGGGGTAGCGGTTGGAAGGTGTGCGTTAGGCGCTACAGGCGAAATAGACTGAAAGGTGCGAAGCGATTAAAACAGGAGAGAGAAATAAGAAACAGCTGAGTAACAGGAGAGAACGGAAAATGCTCTTTATCCAAACACACAGGCTGCAATATTCCACCATTCCCGGTTTGGAGTTTGGTGGTGGGGAGGGGGGTGGGGGTATGTAATCAGCCAGGACGGTGGGGGACGGGGACCCTGTCACTGCCCTGTCTCCACTCCGAGCAAGTCTATGAAGGTGTGGCCAACTGAGACCCTTGAGTGCCCAATGAATGCTGACTCAAGGGCCTCATCTTGCCAGTTGCTGGTATTAACCCAGCGATGGCAGGGGTGGAGGGGGGTGGGGGAGCAGGGGTGTGGAGAGGGGGCATTCTCACCATGCAGTGAGCGTGACAAGCAAACCCAGCGCAATTTGCTTACGACCCCTCCCCTCCCCCCCACCCGGAAGCTGGGCCCTCGATCAAAGGCACAGTGCTCGATCGAGTGACCTGGCCTCAGGACAGAGGAGGTGGGCCCGCTGACCCCACCCCACCCCCCCCCCCTCCCCCACTCCCCTCACACACACACACACACACACACACACACACACCCCCTCCCCCATCCAGCCCTGTAACTCCCCCCCCACCCCACCCCATCATCACTCACCAGCAACGATCCCAGACCTCAAGCGGGTGCCATGCCAGCAGCAGTCACTGACCCCCCCCCCACCGCCCACCCCCCCCAACCTTGGCGCTGCCTCTGATTGGCCAGCAGCACTTGGTGGGGGTAGGGGTGGGGGGTAGGGGGTGGGGGGGGGTGGTCGGGAGTGGGGGGATTGTTTTGGGGGGGGGGGTGGGGGAGGCGGGGATTTCCACACACACACACACACCCCCCCCTCCCCCCAACCCCTCCCCCCCCCCCACCACCTCCGCTGGGGTCCTTCACACTGGAGGAAGGCCCACCCTCTGGCCTGCCGAGTGCCCGAGGGCCACAAGGTGTGACGGGCCTACCCGAGAAGAGGCAACGCGAGGGCCTCCTCGGCTCTCCAGCCGGCAGCTGACCACCCCCCCCCACCCCCCCACCCCACTGTCACTTCCAGAAGGTTCCAGCCAGAAAGTACAAGGAGCAAACTGAGTGAATTGCAGGCACAAATTCAGCTTGCTTAGAGGGTATTAGAGGGCAGCCATTACTGAGGCCTGAGGGAAAGACAGTGAAAACAGGAGGGGAAGAGGAACATTAACAAACACGGAGGGTTCTTGGACTTTGATGCACGTTTCGTTTTCACTCTGTAAATTTTGCCACATAATGTGGCTGAAATGCTCTTAACCCCATGCAATCCTTTTATTATCCTGCCACAGGGACTGCGGCGTCTCAAGATGGAGGCCCACCACCACCATCTCAGGGGCCATTAGGGATGGGCAACAAAGGCTAGGCTCAGCCAGCGACGCCCACATCGCCGCCAAAGAATCTTAAAAAAATTACGTTGTACTTTATTTTTAACCCCGGCGATTGTCCACGACCGTGTTGCGGAATTATGTTGGCCCGCTCTATTTGGACTGTCATCGAAATTCAGCCATTCCTGGGCATCACTGGGGCTAGGCCGGCACGTGTTGCTCATCCTCAACTGCCGCTTGTTCAGAGGGCGTTTCAGGGTCAACCCCATTGCTGTGGGCCCGGAACCCCACACGTAGACCAGGCCCGGGTCAGGGTGGCAGATTTTGTTTGTTCCCCTAAAGGGGCATCCGTGGACCTGCTGGGGTCTTTTTTTTTATGATGAGTGGTCATCAGATTTTAACTCCCAGATCTTTAATCGGATACAAATTCCACCATCCACCCAACCCAGGTCCCCAGAGCATTACTCCGGGTCTCGGCGACACCGGCTCAGTGAGAGAGGCAGGCGGTGGTGGCTTACTGGGTAGGGTTAAGACCTTGCAAAAGATTCAAGGGTACTGGAAGTCATGTGTCTAACTGCTGTCAAGTGGAAGGGTGTATTATTGCTGAGGTGAGATGAGCATGTACGCAGAGCGGCTTTAATGGGGAATTAATTATAGCTTCATATAGAGGTTGGGATAAGCAGACAAAATCATGTCCAAAGCATAACAAATTTCATGATGTGTTCAGGATAGTTCCTTTCCAACAGTTTTCACCAACAAGGGAAGCTCACCATATTAGATTTAGTGAGTAACGCGCTAGGTTTATTCGATGGTGGAATGGTGTGTGAGCTTTTATCTAATAGCGATTTTAAATGATTGATTTTTAAAATTCATTCACGGGATGTCGCTGGCTGGGCCCAGCATTTATTGCCCATCCCTAATTGCCCCTTGAGAAGGTGGTGGTGAGCTGCCTTCTTGAGCCGCTGCAGTCCAAGTGGTGTAGGTACATCCACAGCGCTGTTAGGGAGCGAGTTCCAGGATTTTGACCCAGCGACAGTGAAGGAACGGCCGATATATTTCCAAGTCAGGGTGGTGAGTGGCTTGGAGGGGAACTTGCAGGTGGTGTTGTTCCCATGTGTCTATGCTGCCCATGTCCCTCTAGGTGGTAGAGGTCATGGGTTTGGAAGATGCTGTCTAAGGAGCCTTGGTGAGTTCCTGCAGTGCATCTTGTAGATGGTACACACACTGCTGCTACTGTGTGTCGGTGGTGGGAGTGAGTGTTTGTGGATGGGGTGCCAATCAAGCGCGGCTGCTTTGTCCTGGATGGTGTTGAGCTTCTTGAGTGTTGTGGGAGCTGCACTCATCCAGGCAAGTGGAGAGTATCCCATCACACTCCTGAACTGTGCCTTGTAGATGGTGGAAATATATCAGCCGTTCCTTCACTGTTGCTGGGTCAAAATCCTGGAACTCTCGCCCTAAGAGCACTGTGGGTGTACCTACACCACATGGACTCAAGGATTCAAGAAGGCAGCTCACCACCACCTTCTCAAGGGGCAATTAGAGATGGGCAATAAATGCTGGCCTTGTCAGTGATGCCCATATCCTGTTAAACATGAAGAAAAACAAGGGATTTAGTGTGATACACAAACATTTAGGGGTTTATACCCCTCAGGATCAAGAGCTTTATTTGCCTATCAGAGCATAAAAACATAAGAAATAGGAGCAGGGGAAGGCCATTTGGCCCCTCAAGCCTGCTCCGCTATTCATGAAGATCATGGCTGACTTGTTGGTGTTCCGAATTCCACAACCCCACCTACCCCCGATAACCTTTGACCCCCTTGCCTAACAAGAATCTATCTCCCTCCACCTTAAAGATATTCAGTGACCCCCGCCCCCAACTGCCTTCTGAGGCCGAGAGTTCCAAAGTCACACAAGCCTCTGAGAGAAAAGAAATCTCTCCTCACCTCTGTCCTAAAAGGGCGACCCCTAATTTTAACACAGCGCCCCCCTCATTATGGACCCACCCACAAGATGGCCAAGGATGTGGAAAGAGGTAAGTGTCAACATCAAACTGCTAGTAAAACCACAAAATGTCCTGGAGAATGGGAAAGGTATCTGGAGCATCAAACGGTGATGAAGCAGATAATCATTGGCAAGTGCCATACTGAGCGGCGTAGGTACCCATGGTCTTCCAAACATTCCAATCATAGCAACAGTGGATGGCCTCGTTGTTGGAGTTCTGGTTAAGCCAGTATTGAATGTTGTCTCGCTGCTTCCTTCACTATTGGCCTCTTGCCCTTCTCCTGCCAACCCCTCTGGTGGGGATTAATCACTCCAACCCTTCAGCACGGAGAGCATCCGGAGAACCCCTTTTGGTCCTCTTTTCGATATCATTTAAGAGCTCGCTTGTCCTTCCAGCTTTCATTCAGCCCCCTCCTTTGTTCATTCCCTTCTTCGCCCAGCTCCCCCTCCTCGAGCCCCAAATCTCGGTTTTGCAGGAGAGTCAATCACAAGCAGGTTAGCAAGAGTTGCAAAAGAGGGAGTACATAAAGAAACTTGCAGAAGATCAAAATCTGTGTAACTCATTGGCCCAAATTACATCCGGGGGTGGGGGGGGTGCGGAGGGGGTGGGAGAAAGAAGAGGGAGGTCAGGAGCAATGTGACCCTCTTAAAAACTGACATTGTCAATGACAGTAAGGACATGGTGGAGGTGCATCAGCATTGACAATCCAGGGAGAGGTCAGCTTGCCTGACATGGCAGTGAAAGCAATACTGAATCCGGGTCTTCCCAAAATTAACAAGAGCCAAATAGCAGGAATGATGAAAATAATGTGACTGGATAGCAACCAAATCCCAGAACAACCCATGGTTTCCATTCCAGGATCTTAAAGGAAGTTGTGGAGTTGTGTAGATACTGTAAGTATAATCTTCCAACATATTATCTTCAAATGTATAAGATTCTGAGGGTGCTTGACAGGTTAGATACTGTTCCAATAAGAGAGTTATGATTGATAAAGAGAGAAAGGGGTTATGGAAGATTGATAAAGTGACAGAGAGAGGGAGAGAGACTTAGATAGAAACAGATGGACACACAGTGGTCAAGAGGGAGAGATGGAGTATCAGAGGCAAAGAGGGATCTAGGCAGAGAAGGAGGTAGAGAGAGACAGGCAGGGAGAGAGATGGAGATAAAGATAGAGGTGCAGATGGACAGGAGGGAGAGGCAAAGCACAAAGAATGAGATATAGGGAGGGAAGGAGAGATGGGGGAAGGAGATGGGAAGCAAGAATAAGGTAGGGACAGAGACAACATAAGAACATAAGAAATAGGAACGGAAATAGGCCATTCAGCCCCTCAACTCGCTCCATCATTCAACAAGATCATGGCTGATCATCTACCCCAACCCCGCTTTCCTGCCTGCTCCCTGTATCCCTCGATGGATCCATCGACCTCTGCCTGGAATATACTCAATGGCGGAGCACCCACAGCTCTCTGGGATAGAGAATTCCGAAGATCCAGAACCCCCTGAGGGAAGAAGCCTCCCCTCATCTCGGTCCAAAATGGGCGATCCCTCATTCTGAGACTGTGACTCCATGTTATAGATTCCCCAGCCCAGGGGAACGTTCTCCCAGCATCTAGACTGTCAAGTCCATTAAGAATTGTGTATGTTTCCATGAGGTTGTCTCTTATTCCTCAAAACTCCAGAGAACATAGAGGCATTCTACTCAATCCCTCCTCACGGGATAATCTGTCTCACCCAGGAAATGGTCTAGTGAGCCTTCACGAGAGATAAAGAGAGACAGAAAGGGAGAGAGAGAGCTGGATGTATAGAGATGCAGTTAGAGAAAGAGACAGAAGGGGATAGAAAGAGTTTAGAAGGAGAGATAGAGGGAGGATGAGAAAAGACAGAGAGACTCGGAGATAGCGATGGGTGGAAAGTGAAAGATTTAGAGAGAGGGAAATCCCAAAGGAGTGATAGGAAAGGATATGTTGAAGGAAAGGAAGAGAAATCGATAGAGAGTAAATTAGAGGGGGCAGTGAAGAACACAGAATAATGGATAAAGGGAACAGGAGAGATGGAGGAGAGACTGAATGTCAAAGAGATGCAGATGTGGAGAGTGAAATGAACGAAGAAGAGAGAGAGAGAGAAGGGGAGGGCGAATACGGAGAGGGGGAGAGACAAGAGGAGAAAGAAATATAGGGGGTCGAGAGACAGGCTGGAGGGAGAGAAATTTAGAGCGGGGGATTGAGAGGGGCAGGGAGACTTAAGTAGACACATGGAGAGAGAGAGAGAGAGAGAGAAAGGGCCTGGAGAGAGAAAAACAGGAAAGGAGAGAGTGAAATATGAAAAGAGGGATTTGAGAGAGAGAGGAGAGAGGGGGAAACTGAGAGATACAGGGAGAGAGGGAGGCTGAGGGAGGAGAGAAAGAGAGGAGAGAGAAAAGGGGATGTAGAGAGGAGGAGGAAAGAGAGAGAAATAGGAGAGATGGCGACAGAGAAGGAGGGAGAGAGAGGTGGAGAGAGAGGGGGAGAAAGGGAGAGAGAGAGGGAGAGAGAAAAAGAGAGGGAAAGGGAGAGAGAGAGAAAGGGAGGGAGAGAGGGAGAGAAAAAGGGAGGGAGAGAGAGAAAGAGAGAAAAGAGAGAAAGGGAGTGAGAGAAAGGGAGAGAGAGAGAGAAAAAGGGAGGGAGAGAAAGAGAGAAAAGAGAGAGAGAGAAAGGGAGAGAGGGAAAGGGAGAGAGAGAGAGAAAGGGAGAGATGGAGAGGGGGAGAGAGAGAAAGAGAGAAAAGAGAGGGAGAGAGAAAAAGAGAGAGAAAGGGAGAGAGAGAGAGAAAAGGAGAGAGAGAAAGGGAGAGAGAGAAAGAGAGAGAGAGAGAGAGAAAGGGAGGGAGAGACCGAAAGAGAGAAAAGAGAGAGAGAGAAAGGGAGAGAGGGAAAGGGAGAGAGAGAGAAAGGGAGAAAGGGAAAGGGAGAGAAAGAGAGGGAAAGGGAGAGAGAGAAAGGGCGAGGGAAAGGGAGCAAGAAAGAGAGAGAGGGAAAGGGAGAGAGAGAGAGAGAGAGAGAGAAAGGGAAAGAGGGAAAGGGAGCGAGAGAGAGAGAGAGAGAAAGGGAGAGAGGGAAAGGGAGCGAGAGAGAGAGAGAAAGGGAGAGAGGGAAAGGGAGCGAGAGAGAGAGAGAGAAAGGGAAAGAGGGAAAGGGAGAGAGAGAGAGAGAGAGGTCATGGATTCTATGCTGTGAGGACTGAAGTGTGCTCTGTTCAATGACAGGAGCCCCATTGAGTCGTGAAAGCTGTGAGCAGATAGTGATAATATTGTAGCATCATCCCTGTGTACATCAGCTTCATCATAGCTTCCCCCACCCCTCCCTCTACAGCTGCTCAAGGCCGCTGTGTGTGTGTGTGTGTGTGTGTGTGTGTGTGTGTGTGGGAGGATGATGTATCTCTCAGTCCTTGCAGCAAGGGACTGGTGAGGACAGGACAGAAAATCCTTTGTATCCACATTGGCCAATCTCCTGGGATTCTCTTTGGAAGCTGAAATGATGCTGTAACCAAGTTACACCCACTTCAGTTAATCTCGCCTGTGTCACACACACACACACACACACAATGCCATAAGTGTGGCCCGAGGGGGGGCTGCCAGTTCTGAGTGATGGTTCCCCCTCATGGGCCCAGCTGGCACAAGCCCGTCTCTGCAAGCTATTCGACTCTGTGGGCGTCCCGGCTCGATCTGATCTAGCCCTTCCTCCGATACCTGAGGATGAGCATGTCTCAGCTTGGCAACCGGGGCCGCTCTCACTCAATCCAGCCACTACTGAACCTCAGGGGCACTGAGGCCAATTGCGGGGCAGGTAAAGTCAGGCAGAGCCCTGAGCTCATCTCCTTGCACCTCCCACACCCCCAACGCAGCCAGTGAAGCAAACAGCTTTGGCACTGTACCCGCCATTGAAAGCTGCTGTTAGAGTGTATATCTCGCCCCCTCTCTCAAACGCACACACTCCTCTCTCACACTCTCTCATTCTCCCCATTTCATTTTGTCTCCCTAAGTTTCCCTCTCTCTAACTTTATCTCTCTCTCTCTCTCTCACTGTCTTTCTATATCTCTAACTCTCCTGTCTCTTTCTCTCTCCTGTCTCTCACTCTCTCCCCATCTTGCACTCTCTCTCTCTCCCCTTCACTCTGCCTCTTACTCTCTCTCCCTGTCCCTCACTCTCCTCATCTCTGTCTCTCTTTGTCTCTCAGTCTCACTCTCTCCCTCTCCCTGAATCACGCTCTCTCTCACTCTGTCTCCCCATCTCTCACTCTCTCTCCTGTCTCTCTCTATCTCTCCTCTAGTCTCTCATTCTTTCCCTCCCCATTTCTCGCTTTCTCTCTCCCTGTCTACCAGAATCACAGAAGAAGGCCATTCAGCCCATTGTGTCTGCACTGGCTTTCTGAGCATTTTAACTTAGTGCCAATCTCCTGCCTTTTCCCCCGTAACCCTGCACATTGTTTCTATTTAAATAACCATCTAATGCCCTGTTCAATGCCTCAATTGAACCTACCTCCACCGCACTCCCAGGCAGTGCATTCCAAACCCTCACTACTCGCTGTGTGAAAAAGTTTTTCTCTCACACTTTAAAACTGTGCCCTCTCACTCTGTTGCTTACTCTCTCCATCCCATTCTGTCTGTCTCTCACTCTATCTTTTATTCCCTATTGCTGTCCCTCTGTTCTGCCTTTCTGTCTGTCTCCCTCGTGCTCTGTCCCTTTCACTAGTGTGTATCTTTCACTATGTGTCCTTGTGTGTGAGAGTGGGTGTGTATGTATGCGTGTGGGAGTGTGAGTGAGCATTTGTGTGTGTGTGTGTGTAAGTGTGTGAATGAGTGTGTGTGTTTCAGTATGTCTTTGTGAGGGTGAGTGTAAGTGTGTGAATGAGTGTGAGGGTTTCTGAATGTGTGAGTTTGTAACTCTTTCGAGTACAAACACGTTTCCATCTGTTCCTATTCAGATGAAGTTACATTGTTTCATAGTTTGCCATTGTGAGATTTGAACTCTTGATCTTGGGGTTACAAACCCAGTACCATAACCACTTGGCTATTTAGGCCAAGCTTAAAATATGAAATGCTCCATGAATTTGCGTCTCATTCTTGTGCATGGGCCATGGTAATCTTTTCTGTATCGTTCCAATTTTAATATATGTGCTGCCGAAGCGAGCACTGTGTGGGTTTGTAATACGTTAATTTATCAATGACAGTTTATGAGAAAATCTACAACAGCTGCTGCAAATCGTTACAGGAAATGAGTCATCGAAATGTGTCTGAAACTTCATATTCAGCCTCCACATTGGGCTGTGTCTCAGTCTGCTCTTTAAGCCCCTTTTGGTAAGTGCTCGAGTCTGGAACACTGGACCCTTTATCTTTTCAATTAGCTGTGATTTTGGATCCAGTCGGACACTCCGCAGGAAACCCATTGAGAGTAAGGACCCTCTCCTGGGTCTCTGTAAGGGCTAATAAACTCCATCGCCAATCAGTGAACAGCCTCCTCATGATTTCAGGCGGCAAAGTTGAAATGAAAAAAATGAAAGGAGAGCACTGGCCTTAGGAGGGGAAGGGTTTTATAATACGTGTGCCTGTGTCGGTCCTGGGGGCGGGGGGTGTGGGTAGGGTAGTGGGCAGGGGAGGGAGGAGGCTGGGGAGGTCAGTTAAGTCTGTTCTAACTTGCAATGCACATGGTAGAGCCAGTGAGGAACAACCTTGAGGAGAAGCGTTTACAATTCAGTAACAGTCACAGGTCTTGCTGTTTTAAATCTGAGGGTTTCCCCTTGACCTCTAGATATTTTTAGATTTTTTTTATGTCCTTTATCTGTTTGCGAACAGGCTTTCACAGGAAGCGTGAGCTAGATAGGAGCAGGTGGCACCGTGGGCCTGTTCTGGCTTTTTTTTTTAAATCCCACCGCCCGGGGAGTTCATGCCGCAAGGGCAGCTGCATCACAGAAGGAGGCCATTCAGCCCATCGTGCCTGTGCTTGGCTCTCTGAAAGAGCAGCTCAGCTCGTCCCACCACCACCCCCCCCCCCCGCCAACCACCCCTTTCCCGTAGTCCTGCGATTTTGTTTTTTTTCCTTTCTCTCTCTCTCTCTCTCTCTTCGGATAATTATCTAATCCCCCCCTCCTTTTTGAAAGCCCCGATTGAATCTGCTTCCACCGCACCATCAGGCAGCGCCTTCCTGATCCCAACCGCTCTCTGAATTGAGAAAATGGCGCTCTTCCCCACGTCACCTCTGCCTCTCCTACCTGTTGGTTCCAATGATCGTATTTCGAGGAAGAACGAGAGGGGAACTGACCTGTCCCTTTCACACGAGCATACCGGATTAGGAGCAGGAGTTAGGTCAATCGGCCCCTCCAGCCTGTTCCACCATCCAATAAGATCGCAGCTGGTCTGAGTGTAATGTCAACCCCGCATTCCCGCCTACCCCCCCCCCCCGATAACCTTTCACCCCCTTGTTAATCAAGAACCTATCCAGTTCTGCCTTAAAAATATCCAAAGGCTCTGCTCCCAATGCCTTTTGAGGAAGAGAGTTCCAAAGACTCGCGACCCTCTGAGAGAAAACCCTCCTCCTCATCCCTGTCTTAAATAGGCGACCCCTTATTTTTCAGCAGTGACGCCCTCGTTCTAGATTCTTCCTCAAGAGGAAACATCCTCCCCAGATCCGCCCTGTCAAGACCCCTCAGGATCTTAAAGGTTTCAACTGAGTTGCCTCTCACTCTTCTAAACTCCAGTGGGTACAAGCCTAACCTGTCCAAACTTCCCCCAGAAGGCAACCCGGGGATTCTGTGGCCTAGTGGTATTGTCTCTGGGCTAGTACCGCTGATGGACCTGGGTTCGAATCACACCAGGGTCGATGTTGGAGATTTGAGTTCAATAATAAATCCGAAATGAATGTTCTCAGCACGCATTAGGTTCACTATCCCCTTTAGGGTCAAGGTGCTGGGATGATCCAGCATGAGGGCTTATAATGATGTGCAAATTTGTTATACCGAGCTTCCCAATGGTAGGAAACATTGAGAGGGAGAGTGGACGATTGCAAGCTGGTTCCACGGGGCTGTGAGCCTGATTTTGGGCCTTCTCTTCATATTGTCCACTCATGCCACCAAACATACCCAACGCCAGTGGGCATGGAACGTTCCACCCAGGGCTTCAGTGGGGGCGGGGGTGGGGAGGGTAGTCAGGGGATTGGGGGGGGGTGGCAGGGGTAGTTTGGGGATTGGTGGGAAGTCAGGATGTCAGGAGGGTATGGGGGGACATGTCAGGGGTGACTCGGGTTTGGGGGGGGTATTCAGGAGGTTGGGGGGTTAGTCAGGGACTGGGAGGTGGTTGGGGGTAGTCAGGGGGTCGGGCAGGTAGTTGGGGGTGGGGCATAGTCAGGGGGTCAGGAGGGTATTTGGGGGTGGGGCATAGTCAGGGGGTCGGGAGGGTATTTGGGGGTGGGGGTAGTCAGGGGGTCGGGCGGGTAGTTGGGGGTGGGGCGCAGTCAGGTGGTTGGGGGGGTAGTTGGGGGTGGGGTGTAGTCAGGTGGTCGGGAGGGTAGTTGGGGGTGGGGCGTAGTCAGGTGGTGGGGATGGTAGTTGGGGGTGGGGTGTAGTCAGGTGGTCGGGGGGGGTAGTTGGGTGTGGGACATAGTCAGGTGGTCGGGAGGGTAGTTGGGGGTGGGGCGTAGTCAGGTGGACGGGGGGGTAGTTGGGGGCGGGGTGTAGTCAGGTGGTCGGGAGGGTAGTTGGGGGTGGGGCGTAGTCAGGTGGACGGGGGGGGTAGTTGGGTGTGGGTGTAGTCAGGTGGTGGGGATGGTAGTTGGGGGTGGTGTGTAGTCAGGTGGTCGGGAGGGTAGTTGGGGGTGGGGCGCAGTCAGGTGGTCGGGAGGGTAGTTGGGGGTGGGGTGTAGTGAGGTGGACGGGGGGGTAGTTGGGTGTGGGTGTAGTCAGGGGGTCGGGAGGGTAGTTGGGTGTGGGGGTAGTCAGGGGGTCGGGCGGGTACTTGGGGGTGGGGTGTAGTAAGGTGGTAGGGGGGGTAGTTGGGGGTGGGGCGTAGTAAAGTGGACGGGAGGGTAGTTGGAGGTGGGGCGTAGTTAGGTGGAGGGGATGGTAGTTGGGGGTGGGGCGTAGTCAGGTGGACGGGGGGGTAGTTGGGTGTAGGGTGTAGTCAGGTGGTGGGGATGGTAGTTGGGGGTGGTGTGTAGTCAGGTGGTCGGGGGGGTAGTTGGGGGTGGGGCGCAGTCAGGTGGTCGGGAGGGTAGTTGGGGGTGGGGCGTAGTCAGGTGTTCGGGAGGGTAGTTGGGGGTGGGGGTAGTCAGGGGGTCGGGAGGGTAGTTGGGGGTGGGGCGTAGTCAGGTGGTTGGGGGGGGTAGTTGGGGGCGGGGTGTAGTCAGGTGGTCGGGAGGGTAGTTGGGGGTGGGGCGTAGTAAAGTGGACGGGAGGGTAGTTGGGGGTGGAGCGTAGTCAGGTGGTCGGGAGGGTAGTTGGGTGTGGGGTGTAGACAGGTGGTCGGGAGGGTAGTTGGGGGTGGGGCGTAGTCAGGTGGTCGGGAGCGTAGTTGGGGGTGGGCGCAGTCAGGTGGTTGGGAGGGTAGTTGGGGGTGGGGCGCAGTCAGGTGGACGGGAGGGTAGGGGGCGGGGTGCAGTCAGGTGGTCGGGAGGGTAGTTGGGGGTGGGGCGTAGTCAGGTGGTCGGGAGGGTAGTTGGGGGTGGGGCGTAGTCAGGTGATCGGGAGGGTGGTTGGGGGTGGGGCGCAGTCAGGTGGTCGGGAGGGTAGTTGGGGGTGGGGTGTAGTCAGGTGGTCGGGAGGGTAGTTGGGGGTGGGGTGTAGTCAGGTGGTCGGGGGGGTAGTTGGGTGTGGGACATAGTCAGGTGGTCGGGAGGGTAGTTGGGGGTGGGGCGTAGTCAGGTGGTCGGGAGGGTAGTTGGGGGTGGGGCGCAGTCAGGTGGTTGGGGGGGGTAGTTGGGGGTGGGACGTAGTCAGGTGTTCGAGAGGGTAGTTCGGGGTGGGGGTAGTCAGGGGGTCGGGAGGGTAGTTGGGGGTGGGGCGTAGTCAGGTGGTTGGGGGGGGTAGTTGGGGGCGGGGCGTAGTCAGGTGGTCGGGAGGGTAGTTGGGGGTGGGGCGTAGTAAAGTGGACGGGAGGGTAGTTGGGGGTGGGGTGTAGTCAGGTGGTCGGGAGGGTAGTCGGGGGTGGGGCGTAGTCAGGTGGTCGGGAGCGTAGTTGGGGGTGGGCGCAGTCAGGTGGTCGGGAGGGTAGTTGGGGGTGGGGCGCAGTCAGGTGGACGGGAGGGTAGGGGGCGGGGTGCAGTCAGGTGGTCGGGAGGGTAGTTGGGGGTGGGGCGTAGTCAGGTGGTCGGGAGGGTAGTTGGGGGTGGGGCGCAGTCAGGTGGTCGGGAGGGTGGTTGGGGGTGGGGCGCAGTCAAGTGGTCGGGAGGGTAGTTGGGGGTGGGGTGTAGTCAGGTGGTCGGGAGGGTAGTTGGGTGTGGGGTGTAGTCAGGTGGTCGGGAGGGTAGTTGGGGGTGGGGTGTAGTCAGGTGGTCGGGAGGGTAGTTGGGGGTGGGGCGTAGTCAGGGGGTTGGTGGCGGGTTGTAGTCAGGTGGTCGGGAGGGTAGTTGGGGGTGGGGCGTAGTCAGGTGGTCGGGGGGGGTAGTTGGGGGTGGGGCGCAGTCAGGTGGACGGGAGGGTAGTTGGGGGTGGGGCGCAGTCAGGTGGTCGGGAGGGTAGTTGGGGGTGGCGCGTAGTCAGGTGTTCGGGAGGGTAGTTGGGGGTGGGGGTAGTCAGAGGGTCGGGAGGGTATTTGGGGGTGGGGCGCAGTCAGGTGGTTGGGGGGTAGTTGGGGGTGGGGGTAGTCAGGGGGTCGGGAGGGTAGTTGGGGGTGGGGCGTAGTCAGGTGGTTGGGGGGGGGTAGTTGGGGGCGGGGCGTAGTCAGGTGGTCAGGAGGGTAGTTGGGGGTGGGGCGTAGTAAAGTGGACGGGAGGGTAGTTGGGGGTGGGGCGTAGTCAGGTGGTGGGGATGGTAGTTGGGGGTGGGGTGTAGTCAGGTGGACGGGGGGGGTAGTTGGGTGTGGGGTGTAGTCAGGTGGTGGGGATGGTAGTTGGGGGTGGTGTGTAGTCAGGTGGTCGGGGGGGTAGTTGGGGGTGGGGCGCAGTCAGGTGGACGGGAGGGTAGTTGGGGGTGGGGCGCAGTCAGGTGGTCGGGAGAGTAGTTGGGGGTGGGGCGTAGTCAGGTGTTCGGGAGGGTAGTTGGGGGTGGGGGTAGTCAGGGGGTCGGGAGGGTAGTTGGGGGTGGGGCGTAGTCAGGTGGTTGGGGGGGGTAGTTGGGGGCGGGGCATAGTCAGGTGGTCGGGAGGGTAGTTGGGGGTGGGGCGTAGTAAAGTGGACGGGAGGGTAGTTGGGGGTGGAGCGTAGTCAGGTGGTCGGGAGGGTAGTTGGGTGTGGGGTGTAGTCAGGTGGTCGGGAGGGTAGTTGGGGGTGGGGCGTAGTCAGGTGGTCGGGAGCGTAGTTGGGGGTGGGCGCAGTCAGGTGGTCGGGAGGGTAGTTGGGGGTGGGGCGCAGTCAGGTGGACGGGAGGGTAGGGGGCGGGGCGCAGTCAGGTGGTCGGGAGGGTAGTTGGGGGTGGGGCGTAGTCAGGTGGTCGGGAGGGTAGTTGGGGGTGGGGCGCAGTCAGGTGGTCGGGAGGGTAGTTGGGGGTGGGGTGTAGTCAGGTGGTCGGGAGGGTAGTTGGGGGTGGGGTGTAGTCAGGTGGTCGGGGGGGTAGTTGGGTGTGGGACATAGTCAGGTGGTCGGGAGGGTAGTTGGGGGTGGGGCGTAGTCAGGTGGTCGGGAGGGTAGTTGGGGGTGGGGCGCAGTCAGGTGGTCGGGAGGGTAGTTGGGGGTGGGGCGTAGTCAGGTGGTCGGGAGGGTGGTTGGGGGTGGGGCGCAGTCAGGTGGTCGGGAGGGTAGTTGGGGGTGGGGTGTAGTCAGGTGGTCGGGAGGGTAGTTGGGGGTGGGGTGTAGTCAGGTGGTCGGGGGGGTAGTTGGGTGTGGGGTGTAGTCAGGTGTTCGAGAGGGTAGTTCGGGGTGGGGGTAGTCAGGGGGTCGGGAGGGTAGTTGGGGGTGGGGCGCAGTCAGGTGGTCGGGAGGGTAGTTGGGGGTGGGGCGTAGTCAGGTGTTCGAGAGGGTAGTTCGGGGTGGGGGTAGTCAGGGGGTCGGGAGGGTAGTTGGGGGTGGGGCGTTGTCAGGTGGTTGGGGGGGTAGTTGGGGGCGGGGCGTAGTCAGGTGGTCGGGAGGGTAGTTGGGGGTGGGGCGTAGTAAAGTGGACGGGAGGGTAGTTGGGGGTGGGGCGTAGTCAGGTGGTGGGGATGGTAGTTGGGGGTGGGGCGTAGTCAGGTGGACGGGGGGGTAGTTGGGTGTGGGGTGTAGTCAGGTGGTCGGGTGGGTAGTTGGGGGTGGGGCGCAGTCAGGTGGACGGGAGGGTAGGGGGCGGGGTGCAGTCAGGTGGTCGGGAGGGTAGTTGGGGGTGGGGCGTAGTCAGGTGGTCGGGAGGGTAGTTGGGGGTGGGGCGCAGTCAGGTGGTCGGGAGGGTGGTTGGGGGTGGGGCGCAGTCAAGTGGTCGGGAGGGTAGTTGGGGGTGGGGTATAGTCAGGTGGTCGGGAGGGTAGTTGGGGGTGGGGTGTAGTCAGGTGGTCGGGAGGGTAGTTGGGTGTGGGGTGTAGTCAGGTGGTCAGGAGGGTAGTTGGGGGTGGGGCGTAGTCAGGTGGTCGGGAGCGTAGTTGGGGGTGGGCGCAGTCAGGTGGTCGGGAGGGTAGTTGGGGGTGGGGCGCAGTCAGGTGGACGGGAGGGTAGGGGGCGGGGCGCAGTCAGGTGGTCAGGAGGGTAGTTGGGGGTGGGGCGTAGTCAGGTGGTCGGGAGGGTAGTTGGGGGTGGGGCGTAGTCAGGTGGTCGGGAGGGTGGTTGGGGGTGGGGCGCAGTCAGGTGGTCGGGAGGGTAGTTGGGGGTGGGGTGTAGTCAGGTGGTCGGGAGGGTAGTTGGGGGTGGGGTGTAGTCAGGTGGTCGGGGGGGTAGTTGGGTGTGGGACATAGTCAGGTGGTCGGGAGGGTAGTTGGGGGTGGGGCGTAGTCAGGTGGTCGGGAGGGTAGTTGGGGGTGGGGCGCAGTCAGGTGGTCGGGAGGGTAGTTGGGGGTGGGGCGTAGTCAGGTGGTCGGGAGGGTGGTTGGGGGTGGGGCGCAGTCAGGTGGTCGGGAGGGTAGTTGGGGGTGGGGCGCAGTCAGGTGGTCGGGAGGGTAGTTGGGGGTGGGGTGTAGTCAGGTGGTCGGGGGGTAGTTGGGTGTGGGACATAGTCAGGTGGTCGGGAGGGTAGTTGGGGGTGGGGCGTAGTCAGGTGGACGGGAGGGTAGTTGGGGGTGGGGCGCAGTCAGTTGTTCGGGAGGGTAGTTGGGGGTGGGGCGTAGTCAGGTGTTCGAGAGGGTAGTTCGGGGTGGGGGTAGTCAGGGGGTCGGGAGGGTAGTTGGGGGTGGGGCGTTGTCAGGTGGTTGGGGGGGTAGTTGGGGGCGGGGCGTAGTCAGGTGGTCGGGAGGGTAGTTGGGGGTGGGGCGTAGTAAAGTGGACGGGAGGGTAGTTGGGGGTGGGGCGTAGTCAGGTGGTGGGGATGGTAGTTGGGGGTGGGGCGTAGTCAGGTGGACGGGGGGGTAGTTGGGTGTGGGGTGTAGTCAGGTGGACGGGAGGGTAGGGGGCGGGGTGCAGTCAGGTGGTCGGGAGGGTAGTTGGGGGTGGGGCGTAGTCAGGTGGTCGGGAGGGTAGTTGGGGGTGGGGCGCAGTCAGGTGGTCGGGAGGGTGGTTGGGGGTGGGGCGCAGTCAAGTGGTCGGGAGGGTAGTTGGGGGTGGGGTATAGTCAGGTGGTCGGGAGGGTAGTTGGGGGTGGGGTGTAGTCAGGTGGTCGGGAGGGTAGTTGGGGGTGGGGCGTAGTCAGGGGGTTGGTGGCGGGGTGTAGTCAGGTGGTCGGGAGGGTAGTTGGGGGTGGGGCGTAGTCAGGGGGTTGGGGGCGGGGTGTAATCAGGTGGTCGGGAGGGTAGTTGGGGGTGGGGCACAGTCAGGGGGTCGGGAGGGTAGTTGGGGGTGGGGCGTAGTCAGGGGGTTGGGGGCGGGTTGTAGTCAGGTGGTCGGGAGGGTAGTTGGGGGTGGGGCGTAGTCAGGTGGTCGGGGGGGGTAGTTGGGGGTGGGGCGCAGTCAGGTGGACGGGAGGGTAGTTGGGGGTGGGGCGCAGTCAGGTGGTCGGGAGGGTAGTTGGGGGTGGGGCGTAGTCAGGTGTTCGGGAGGGTAGTTGGGGGTGGGGGTAGTCAGGGGGTCGGGAGGGTATTTGGGGGTGGGGCGCAGTCAGGTGGTTGGGGGTAGTTGGGGTGGGGGTAGTCAGGGGGTCGGGAGGGTAGTTGGGGGTGGGGCGTAGTCAGGTGGTTGGGGGGGGTAGTTGGGGGCGGGGCGTAGTCAGGTGGTCGGGAGGGTAGTTGGGGGTGGGGCGTAGTAAAGTGGACGGGAGGGTAGTTGGGGGTGGGGCGTAGTCAGGTGGTGGGGATGGTAGTTGGGGGTGGGGCGTAGTCAGGTGGACGGGGGGGTAGTTGGGTGTGGGGTGTAGTCAGGTGGTCGGGGGGGTAGTTGGGGGTGGGGCGTAGTCAGGTGTTCGGGAGGGTAGTTGGGGGTGGGGGTAGTCAGGTGGTCGGGAGGGTAGTTGGGGGTGGGGCGTAGTCAGGTGGTTGGGGGGGGTAGTTGGGGGCGGGGCGTAGTCAGGTGGTCGGGAGGGTAGTTGGGGGTGGGGCGTAGTAAAGTGGACGGGAGGGTAGTTGGGGGTGGAGCGTAGTCAGGTGTTCGGGAGGGTAGTTGGGGGTGGAGCGTAGTCAGGTGTTCGGGAGGGTAGTTGGGGGTGGAGCGTAGTCAGGTGGTCGGGAGGGTAGTTGGGTGTGGGGTGTAGTCAGGTGGTCGGGAGGGTAGTTGGGGGTGGGGCGTAGTCAGGTGGTCGGGAGCGTAGTTGGGGGTGGGCGCAGTCAGGTAGTCGGGAGGGTAGTTGGGGGTGGGGCGCAGTCAGGTGGACGGGAGGGTAGGGGGCGGGGTGCAGTCAGGTGGTCGGGAGGGTAGGGGGCGGGGTGCAGTCAGGTGGTCGGGAGGGTAGTTGGCGGTGGGGCGTAGTCAGGTGGTCGGGAGGGTAGTTAGGGGTGGGGCGTAGTCAGGTGGACGGGAGGGTAGTTGGGGGTGGGGCGCAGTCAGGTGGTCGGGAGGGTGGTTGGGGGTGGGGCGCAGTCAGGTGGTCGGGAGGGTAGTTGGGGGTGGGGTGTAGTCAGGTGGTCGGGAGGGTAGTTAGGGGTGGGGTGTAGTCAGGTGGTCGGGGGGGTAGTTGGGTGTGGGACATAGTCAGGTGGTCGGGAGGGTAGTTGGGGGTGGGGCGTAGTCAGGTGGTCGGGAGGGTAGTTGGGGGTGGGGCGCAGTCAGGTGGTCGGGAGGGTAGTTGGGGGTGGGGCGTAGTCAGGTGGTCGGGAGGGTGGTTGGGGGTGGGGCGCAGTCAGGTGGTCGGGAGGGTAGTTGGGGGTGGGGTGTAGTCAGGTGGTCGGGAGGGTAGTTGGGGGTGGGGTGTAGTCAGGTGGTCGGGGGGGTAGTTGGGTGTGGGACATAGTCAGGTGGTCTGGAGGGTAGTTGGGGGTGGGGCGTAGTCAGGTGGACGGGAGGGTAGTTGGGGGTGGGGCGTAGTCAGGTGTTCGAGAGGGTAGTTCGGGGTGGGGGTAGTCGGGGTCGGGAGTTTAGTTGGGGGTGGGGGGTTGTCAGGTGGTTGGGGGGGTAGTTGGGGGCGGGGCGTAGTCAGGTGGTCGGGAGGGTAGTTGGGAGTGGGGCGTAGTAAAGTGGACGGGAGGGTAGTTGGGGGTGGGGTGTAGTCAGGTGGTCGGGAGGGTAGTCGGGGGTGGGGCGTAGTCAGGTGGTCGGGAGCGTAGTTGGGGGTGGGCGCAGTCAGGTGGTCGGGAGGGTAGTTGGGGGTGGGGCGCAGTCAGGTGGACGGGAGGGTAGGGGGCGGGGTGCAGTCAGGTGGTCGGGAGGGTAGTTGGGGGTGGGGCGTAGTCAGGTGGTCGGGAGGGTAGTTGGGGGTGGGGCGCAGTCAGGTGGTCGGGAGGGTGGTTGGGGGTGGGGCGCAGTCAAGTGGTCGGGAGGGTAGTTGGGGGTGGGGTGTAGTCAGGTGGTCGGGAGGGTAGTTGGGTGTGGGGTGTAGTCAGGTGGTCGGGAGGGTAGTTGGGGGTGGGGCGTAGTCAGGGGGTTGGGGGCGGGGTGTGGTCAGGTGGTCAGGAGGGTAGTTGGGGGTGGGGCGTAGTCAGGGGGTTGGGGGCGGTGTGTAATCAGGTGGTCGGGAGGGTAGTTGGGGGTGGGGCACAGTCAGGGGGTCGGGAGGGTAGTTGGGGGTGTGTGTAGTCAGGTGGTTTGGGGGGTAGTTGGGGGCGGGGCGTAGTCAGGTGGTTGGGGGGTAGTTGGGGCTGGGCCGTAGTCAGGTGGTTGGGGGTGGGGTGTAGTCAGCTGTTCGGGAGGGTAGTTGGGGGTGGGGTGTAGTCAGGTGGTCGGGAGGGTAGTTGGGGGCTGGGCATAGTCAGGGGGTCAGGAGGGTATTTGGGGGTGGGGCATAGTCAGGGGGTCGGGAGGGTATTTGGGGGTGGGGGTAGTCAGGTGGTTGGAGGGGTAGTTGGGGGTGTGGGTAGTCAGGGGGTCGGGCAGGTACTTGGGGGTGGGGTGTAGTCAGGTGGTTGGGGGGGTAGTTGGGGGTGGGGCATAGTCAGGTGGTCGGGAGGGTAGTTGGGTGTGGGGCGCAGTCAGGTGGTCGGAAGGGTAGTAGGGGGTGGGGCGCAGTCAGGTGGACGGGAGGGTAGTTGGGGGTGGGGCGCAGTCAGGTGGATGGGAGGGTAGTTGGGGGTGGGGCGCAGTCAGGTGGTCGGGAGGGTAGTTGGGGGTGGGGCGTAGTAAAGTGGACGGGAGGGTAGTTGGGGGTGGGGCGTAGTCAGGTGGTCGGGAGCGTAGTTGGGGGTGGGGCGTAGTAAAGTGGACGGGAGGGTAGTTGGGGGTGGGGCGTAGTCAGGTGGTCGGGAGCGTAGTTGGGGGTGGGGCGCAGTCAGTTGGACGGGAGGGTAGGGGGCGGGGTGCAGTCAGGTGGTCGGGAGTGTAGTTGGGGGTGGGGCGCAGTCAGGTGGTCGGGCGGGTGGTTGGGGGTGGGGCGCAGTCAGGTGGTCGGGAGGGTAGTTGGGGGTGGGGTGTAGTCAGGTGGTCGGGAGGGTAGTTGGGGGTGGGGTGTAGTCAGGTGGTCGGGAGGGTAGTTGGGGGTGGGGTGTAGTCAGGTGGTCGGGAGGTTAGTTGGGGGTGGGGCGTAGTCAGGGGGTTGGGGGCGGGGTGTAGTCAGGTGGTCGGGAGGGTAGTTGGGGGTGGGGCGTAGTCAGGGGGTTGGGGGCGGGGTGTAGTCAGGTGGTCGGGAGGGTAGTTGGGGGTGGGTGTAGTCAGGTGGTCGGGAGCGTAGTTGGGGGTGAGTGTAGTCAGGTGGTCGGGAGGGTAGTTGGGGGTGGGCGTAATCAGGTGGTCGGGAGGGTAGTTGGGGGCTGGGCGTAGTCAGGTGGTCGGGAGGGTAGTTGGGGGTGGGGCGTAGTCAGGTGGTCGGGAGGGTAGTTGGGGGTGAGTGTAGTCAGGTGGTCGGGAGGGTAGTTGGGGGTGGGCGTAATCAGGTGGTCGGGAGGTTAGTTGGGGGCTGGGCGTAGTCAGGTGGTCGGGAGGGTAGTTGGGGTTGGGTGTAGTCAGGTGGTCGGGAGGGTAGTTGGGGGTGGGTGTAGTCAGGTGGTCGGGGGCGGGGTGTAGTCAGGTGGTCGGGAGGGTAGTTGGGGGTGGGTGTAGTCAGGTGGTCGGGAGGTTAGTTGGGGGTGGGTGTAGTCAGGTGGTCGGGAGGTTAGTTGGGGGTGGGTGTAGTCAGGTGGTCGGGGGTGGGGTGTAGTCAGGTGGTCGGGAGGTTAGTTGGGTGTGGGGTGTAGTCAGGTGGTTGGGGGGGTAGTTGGGGGTGGGGTGTAGTCAGGTGGTCGGGAGGGTAGTTGGGGGTGGGGTGTAGTCAGGTGGTTGGGGGGGTAGTTGGGGGTGGGTGTAGTCAGGTGGACGGGAGGGTAGTTGGGGGTGGGTGTAGTCCGGTGGTCGGGGGGGTAGTTGGGGGTGGGGCGTAGTCAGGTGGTCGGGGGGGTAGTTGGGGGTGGGGTGTAGTCAGGTGGTCGGGAGGGTAGTTGGGGGCGGGGCGTAGTCAGGTGGTTGGGGCGGTAGTTGGGGGTGGGGCATAGTCAGGTGGTTGGGGGCGGGGCGTAGTCAGGTTGTCGGCGCGGTAGTTGGGGGTGGGGCGTAGTCAGGTGGTCGGCGCGGTAGTTGGGGGCGGGGCGTAGTCAGGTGGTCGGCGCGGTAGTTGGGGGTGGGGTGTAGTCAGGTGGTCGGCGCGGTAGTTGGGGGTGGGGCGTAGTCAGGTGGTCGGCGCGGTAGTTGGGGGCGGGGCGTAGTCAGGTGGTCGGCGCGGTAGTTGGGGGCGGGGCGTAGTCAGGTGTTCGGGAGGGTAGTTGGGGGTGGGGCGTAGTCAGGTGGTTGGGGGGGTAGTTGGGGGTGGGGCGTAGTCAGGTGGTTGGGGGGTAGTTGGGGGTGGGGCGTAGTCAGGTGGTTGGGGGGGTAGTTGGGGGTGGGGCGTAGTCAGGTGGTTGGGGGGGTAGTTGGGGGTGGGGCGTAGTCAGGTGGTTGGGGGGTAGTTGGGGGTGGGGCGTAGTCAGGTGGTTGGGGGGGTAGTTGGGGGTGGGGCGTAGTCAGGTGGTCGGGGGGGGGTTCCCCATTGAAAAGTTGAACTTCTCAGGCAATTTCCTTTCTACTCCCTTGCATGGGGACTTATTCCTAGTGCCCCCAGCGCATCTTCTGGGGTACCTCCCAAGGCACAAGGCCCTGGAGATCGGTGTTATGGGCCAATATTTCATAAGAACGTAAGTAACAGGAGCAGGAGTAGGCCATTCGGCCCCTCAAACCTGCTCTCCCATTCAATAAGGTCACGACTGATCTGATTGTGACCTGAACTCCACTTTCCTGCCTGTCCCCCGTAAGCCTTGTCTCCCTTGTCAATCAAAAATCTGTCCAACTCAGCCTTGAATTCAGTGACCCGGCCTCCACTGGTCTCTGGGGAAGAGAATCCCAAACGTGAACGCCTCTGAGAGAAGAACTTCCTCCTCATCTCCGTCTTCAATGCGAGACCCCCTTATTCTGAAACTGTGCCCCCCCCCGCCCCCCACCCACCTCGTTCTAGATTCCCCCAAGAGGGGAAACATCTCAGCATCCGCCCTGTCGAGCCCCTCCTCAGAATCTTAAGTGGTTCAATAAGATCATCTCTCATCCTTCTAAACATCCAATGAGTGTAGGCCCAAGCTGCTGAACCTTTCCTCGTGAGACAAACTCCTTTAATCCCAGGAATCAGCCGAGTGAACCTTCTCTGAACTGTCTCTGATGTTACAGGATCCATTCCCTTCCTCCTTACTGTGGCTCTTGGAGCCTGGAATTGTGAGGGCAAAATGCACATAGTGAACGAGGTTCGTCTCAGCCTTAGATCCATTCACTCCTTGAACCCACAAAACCCATGGTCCAGACCCCTTTATGACTTCACTGACGCCTCCAGTCACCCATGCAGCCCAGCCATTACTGCACTGATTGTAGGCCTGGATCTGGAGATGACCAGTCCCCATCCTTCTTCTCCTGCCCTCAGTTAACCTCGCTTCAATGCCGTCTCTTTATTACAGAGCTCAAGTCGCACTAACACGCCCCAGGGCATCTAGCGTAGACCCTGTTAACATTCCACTGGATTGTCCGGCTCTTCACAACCCTTTACCCCGGCAGGCTCAGTCTCCTGAGCTGTGCGAGGCCATAGACCATTCTCCCGGTGTTTACACAACAGGAGGATAATAAGATTCTCCAACCCCCCTTGTGGCTTCATCGCGTGTAAGTGTTCCTTTCAATCTCAGAACAGGAGCTGCTCGTAATTGCAGTTAACCTGTGTCATTGTCCAGTTTCTAAAGCAACCTTGAGTCATTTAGCCCATTCCCTCTGTCTGTCGAGATTAACTGTTTCATGTCCCTCACCTCCTGAAGTAAGGTGATCGAAACTGGACTCAGAACAGGGGCGGTCTCACCTGTTACAGCTGTAACTAGACTCCCCTACTTTTATACTCCATCTCCCTTTGCAATGAAGGCCAACGCCCCATTTTCCATCCTGGTTACTCGCTGTCCCTGCTTTTGTGTGATTCATGCACTGGGTTACCCAGATCCCTCGGCGCTGCAGCGTTATTCAGAGTCTACCCATTTTAATAACAGGCTGCTCTTCTATCCTTCCTGCCAAAGTGGACAGCCTCTCATTTTCTTACGTTACACTCCATCCGCCAAAGGTGTTGCCCACCCGCTTAACCTTAACTTAACTCGTTTAACCTCACTTCATGCGCTCACTTGTCCCTTTGCCAGCTCCTTGGCCGGAGTTTTCAGCACCCCCCCCCCCACCCCACCACTGGCATCAGGCATCACGGCGGGCGTGCGCGGACAATATGGCGAGAAGGCCCCTCTTCCCATCAATGGTGGGTTGCCTCTCCCGCTGTCCAACCAAGTTCTGACACGTTTGCGGCTCATCAGCTTGCCCGCCGGCCGTAATCACCCCCCACCACCCCCCCCACACCAAAATTAGCGCCTACGTTGGCAGGAAAACATGCCAGCCCCGAGCGTGGCTGGACAAGCGCCACGCGCAGAAGTCGGGACTGACCCTCAGGGTCTCCCTCAGGTGGCGGATGGTCCGAGGAGCAGCAGATGCTGCAGCCCGATACCCAGAGTAGGGGGTGGGGGGGGAAGGAGTTCGGAGGGGGGGCAGGACTTTGTGGGGAGGAAGTAGTCTGAGGGGAGGAGGGAGTGAGGAGGGGGGAAGGGAGTCTGGGGGGCAGAGGAGGGAGTTTGGAAGGAGGAAGGAGTCCAGGGGGGGGGAGGAGTCGGGGGAGGGAGGAGGGAGTAAGGGGCAGATGGTGATGTCCAGTTGAACATTGAAGGGAGGGGTCAACTCAGAAGGACAACCCGGAAGCAAAGCCCAGCAGGCAGCATTGGAAATGCTCAGGACATTGAGGCGAGGGTGATGGGTGAAGGCTCCGTGTGTGTGTGTGTGTGTGTGTGTGTGTGTGTGTGTGTGTGTGTTTGTGGGGGAGAGGCTTGCACGAGGCCCTGAAAGGCCCTTCCACACACACACACACACACACACACACTCACACACACACTCACACTTCTCCCTCCGGACTCACTCGGTGTGTAGCTGCGCTGCATGTGTGGAGAACTCGCGAACTGAAAAACATTACACATTATTCGGTGAAAGTGAATATATTTTCAGACTATAAAGCGGCAAAATGCGTTCACCCGGCGCAACCACTTGTGATCAGGATTTCTTGACTTTTCTAGTCCGACCACTTCTTCTCGGTGCTACCCTGACATCCGCGGCAGGGGTGGAGTCAGCCTGTGCAATGGGTCAGCCCTGTTGCCTCTGATGACCTTGGTGTGCGTCCTCTGGACAGCCGAAGCCTCGAGGGTCCCGGCTTGCTTTGGCTGTACTCCTGTGGGCCGGCTGCTCCCTCTGCGCTAATAGAGGATGAGGTTGAGGGGGGCTCAGTGGGAGAGGACGGCCTCTGAGGTTCCTGAGTGGATGACCCAGGCGGGGGGGGGGGGGGTGTCCAGCTGCCGCTCCTCCTCCCTTTGGGTGCCGGAGGGCCCTGGCCTGACTCCTTGAGGGGAAGGAGCACCTGGAGGGACTTTGAGGTGCCCCATTTCCTTCTCGTGTTGCCACTGAAGGAACTCACCCCTAGCTATCACGATGGGGTGCAGGTCTGTGCGCATCTCCGTGTTCTGCTGGACCAGGGACCCCATGTCCACCATCCTTCCCATGGAGACCTCCATTTGCTCACATGTGGGCACCACTTCATCAGAGAGTAGGCAGATTACCTCCTCCGACTCTGTTGAGGGCCTCCAACAGCTCTGCGTGATGTTCCCCCACCTTCTGCTGACTCTCCAGGATGAGTTGGAAGGCCGAATCCAGAGGCTCGTCATCTGAGTCCAACCTCACAGACGCCTCCTCCCCAGCAGTCCTCTGAGTGCCAGGGAGCTTGGCTGACCCTTCCTCCTCCTGCTGCGGACACGTGTCCATGCGGTGACCACCAGGTTGTGAACCTGAGTCTTCTCTAGATCTAGGCCCCACCGAGGTGTGTGTCTCTGCGCTGGTGGAGGGTATGGGTGAGCGCTATGACGGGTCTTCCAGGCTGCTTATTTTCATGGAGGAGGTGTCCTCTTGGCTGGAGGTGAGGACCTGGATGGAGCTGAGGGACAGGCTGGCTGAGGGTGTCAGTCGATTGGCAGATCTCCCTGTGAACCAAAGTAGAGATAATGAGTGCATGGCAGCAGAGTCAAAAGCAGGAGAGAGAGGCACTCACAGTTGCATTGAGAGAGGGATGATGTGGCGCTGGTTCCTCAGGTGGGTGTTCACCACCAACCTCACTGTCACCACAGGCAGGGTTCGTGTCCTCACCTGTCAGTGCAATAGCACACTCCTCGAAGCGAGCGAGGGGCCTAATGTGGGCCACTCCACCCCGGGCCTGGGACCTCTCCCTGCTGTTGTGAGCCAGCTTCTCCTGCATGAAAACAGATGGAGAGAGAGAGAGTGAGCAGGGCACCTGGAGATGTGAGTGTGTGTGTGAGAGTTAGTGGTGTTGCCTCTTGAGGTGTGAGATCCCTGTGGACGTGGGATGGGTTAGTGAGCGTGCGAGGTGAGAGGTATGAGAAGAGTGACTTACCCTGGCGGAATGGGGGAGATCGTACACCCTCTTGGGTGGCTGTCCTCTTCTGTAGGGGCATTGGCTCTGACCACTGCTGCCACCACCTCCCCATGCTGGATTGGCGATCTTGCTTGCTTGTTTTTGCCCAGAGCTGGGGGGGCGGGTAAAGTACTTCACAGCAGGGCTTCCACCGCGTCTGGTAGGCCCTCGAGGGAGGCGTCGCTAAATCTGGGGGAGGCATGTTTCCTCCCTCTGGCAGCCATCAGCTCCCAGCATGCTTCCTGTCCCTTGAGGAGTGCTCGCTCTGTGCAGGGACCACCATTTAAATATGGCGCCTGGTTTACTGAAGGCCTGAGGTGACAGCGGGACGGGTAGATCAGAGGCTGCCCTGCCAGAGACCCGGCGTGTTTCCCGGGAATGCACAATTAGTGAGGCGAGACGCGCTGGCAAAGGGACAATACAGAATGAAAAGTCGCCATTGCGGCTGGGTGGGGGGGTGGGTAAAACGGGCTTTCTCCCACCCGCTACCACACTTAGTGCAGACCTGGGATGATCCTGCCCCTTGTGCCCTCCTCACATCTTGCTTTCCTACCTATCTTTGTGTCATCAGCAGGTTTGACTGCGATCCATTCTGTCCCTTCATCCAAACCATTAACATAAATTGTAAACAGCTGACCCCTAGGGCACCCCACTAGTTGCAGTTTGCCAACCTGAAAATGACCTATTTGTCCCGACTTTCTGTTTCCCATTAGTCAGCCAATCCTCTGTCCATGCGAATATATCACCCCCCAACTTGAGGTCTTCTCTTGTATGGTAACCTGTCATGTGGCACCTTATTGAATGCCTTTTGAAAATCAAAATACCACCACATCTACTGGTCCCCCTCTATCCACCCTGATTGTTACACCCTTGAAGGACTCTGATAAATTTGTCAAACACGATTTCCCTTTCACGAAACCATGTTGACTCTGCCTGATTCTATTCTGATTTTCTAAACGTCCTGCTGCTGCCTCATTAACAATGGGTCCCAGCGTTTTCCCAACGGCAGATATTAGTCTGACTGGCCTGCAGCTTCCTGTTCCCTATCTCCCTCCTTCCCGGAACAGAGGTGTTACTTTTGCGGTTTTCCAATCGGCTCGGCCCTTTCCAGGATCTAGGGAATTTTGGAAAATCGCGGACACTGCACCCACTATCTCTGCCGCCGCTTCTTTCAAGACACTCAGATGCTGGCCATCAGGCCCAGAAAATCTGTCAGCCTTTCATCCCATTAGCTTTCCTAGTATATTTCTTTTCTAATGATTATAATCATTTTAAGTTTCCCCCTCCCTTTTGCACCCTGATTTTGTCCAGTTATGACAGCACCATTCTTCCCAATAATTCTGATTAGGTTTTGGCGTTGGTAAGTTTAAATGGGTAGGATAGGATCGGGAGGTGGTCCATGGGGTCTCTTGTCCTACCAGAGTGGCCCCTGGACAAAAATATTTGAGAACTGCTGCTTGATCCTTTCCTCCCTTCAGGCAGAGTCTACATGGTTTTGTAAAAGGGAAATCATGCTTAACCAACTTACTGGAGTTCTTTGAGCAAGTAACATGTGCTGTGGATACAGGTGGATGTACTCTGCTTATATCTCCAGAAGGCATTTGGTAAAGTGCCACATCAAAGGCTGTTGCAAAAAATAAAATCTCATTGGTAGAGGGGGGTAATATATTGGCACGGATAGAAGACTGGCTGGCTAACAGAAAGCAGAGAGTAGGCATAAATGGGTTTTTTTAATGATTAACAAGATATAACAAGTGGCGTGCCACAGGGATCAGTAATATGACCTTAATTGTTTATAATTTATATAAATGACTTGGATGAAGGGAGAGATAGGGTGGTTGCCAAATTTACTGACGACAGAAAGATAGATTGGAAAGTAAGTTGTGAAGGGGACATAAAGAGGCTACAAACAGGTATAGATAGGTTAAGTGAGTGGGCAAAGGTCTGGCAGACGGAGTATAATGTGCGTAAATGAGAAATTGTCCATTTTGGCAGGAAGAATAAAAGAGAAGCTTATTATCTAAATGGTGAGAGATTGCTGAGCTCTGAGGCGCAGAGGGATCTGGGTGTCCTAGTGCATGAATCACAAAAGGCTAGTGTGCAGGTACAGTAAATAATTAGAAAGGCTAATAGAATGTTATCATTTATTGCGAAGGGAATTGTATACAAAAGTAGAGAGGTTATGCTTCAGTTGTACAGGGCACTAAAGAGACCACATCTGGAGTACTGTGTACAGTATGGGTCACCTTATTTAAGAAAGGATGTAAATGTGTTGGAAGCAGTTCAGCGAAGGATTACCAGACGAATACCTGGAATGGGTGGGTTGTCTTATGGGGAAAGGTTGGACAGGTTAGGCTTGTATCTGCTGGAGTTTAAAAGAGTAAGAGGCGGCTTGATTGAAACATATAAGATCCTGAGGGGTCTTGACAGGGTGGATGTGTAGAGGATGTTTCCTTTTGTGGAGGAATCTAGAACTAGGGGTCACTGTTTAAAAATAAGGGGTCACTCATTTAAAACAGAGATGAGGTGAAAATTTCTCACTCAAAGGGTTGTGAGTGTTTGGAACTCTCTTCCTGAAAAGGTGGTGGAAGTAGAGTCTCTGAATATTTTTAAGGCAGAGTTGAATAGATTCTTGGTAAGCAAGGGGGTGATAGGTTACCAGGGGCGGGTAGAATGCAGATTTGAGGTTACTATCAGATCAGCCATGATCGTATTAAATGGCGGAGCAGGCTCGAGGGGCTGAATGGCCCACTCCTGCTCCTTGCTCGTATATTCGTATATGTCCGTGATTAATGTAGCTTCCCCTTAAATGCGTCTGTGCTATGCTCCGTGATAGAGGATTCTGCTTTCTCACCGGCCTCTGGCTAACACTCGAGTGCAGTACTGAGGGAGTGCTGCACTGTCAGAGGCGCTGCCTTTCCGATGAGACGCTGGTTAAACCCCAAGCCCGGACTGCGCTCTCAGGTGGATGCGGCAGATCCGAAGGGCCACGATTTCGGAAATGAGCAGGAGGAGCCTTCCCTGGTGTCCCAGGAAAAAAAACTTACCCCCTCAGTCAGCATCCCGAAAACAGATCACCGGGCTATTCTCACGCTGTTACGAGTGGGATCTTGCTGTGCGCGAATTGGGCTGCTGCGTTTCCTACATTGCAACAGCGACTGCACTTCGTTGGTTGAAAAGTGCTTTGAGACTACTGGTGGTTGTGAAAGGTTCCATACAAATGCAGGGCCATGATTTTATGGCCCCACTGCAGCGTGTCTCCACCCTGCACCCCCACCAGCCCCCCCAACCCATCACCCCACCCCTACCCTCCCCCCAACTCCTGGTGGATGCGGTGAGCCATTTAAATCCCCACAGAGTTCGGCGGGTGCATAATATCCGGCCAGGAGGGAGGGGGCATAAAATCCTGGCCCAAGTTTTCCTTTAAATTTAAACTCACCCCTTTGTGTTTTTTATATACATTCGTTGACGGGTGTCGCTGGCTGGGCCCAGCATTTATTGCCCATCCCTAATCGCCCTTAAGAAAGGTCTTGGTGAACTGCCTTCTTGAACCACTGCAGTCCCTGCGGTGTACATTGTGTTGAGTGCAGAATGTGAAAACGAGGTTACAATAATGGAATCAAACATAGAACAGAAGTGAAAGGTTTCGGATACAGAATTAGAGGAGTGTGAAAGTGCAGAATGCCGTTAGTACACCATGCCATATAATTGTCTCATTTCAGGCTCAATGAACCACTGTTCTTATCTCTTCTCTCACTTTCTGATATGGCTGCTCTGGATGTCCCGGTTCTTTTCCATAGGTAAGATGTGCCCTACATAGAGAATGTTCCAATTAAAAATTCATGACATGTGCTGTTCAACAAAGCTCCCTCTACACTGCCCCTGTCAAACACTCCCAGGACAGGTACAGTGTGGGGTTAGATACAGAGTAAAGCTCCCTCTACACTGTCCCCATCAAACACTCCCAGGACAGGTACAGCACAGGGTTAGATACAGAGTAAAGCTCCCTCTACACTGTCCCCATCAAACACTCCCAGGACAGGTACAGCACAGGGTTAGATACAGAGTAAATCTCCCTCTACACTGTCCCCATCAAACACTCCCAGGATAGATACAGCACGGGGTTAGATACAGAGTAAATCTCTCTCTGTTGCATATCAGCTAATGTCTCGCTTCCATCCTCACAGGGAGCTAGCCTGGTTTAGTATCTAATTCAGTAGCTGGCAGCTAGGACATTGTAGCACGCCCTTAATACTGACCCCCGACCGTGTAGTGCTCCCTCAGTACTGACCCTCCGACAGTGCAGCATTCCCTCAGTATTGGCCCTCTAGCAGTGTGGCACTCCCTCAGTACTGACCCTCTGACAGAGCTGCGCTCCTTCAGTACTGACTCTCCGACAATGCAATGCACCCTCAGTACTGACCCACCGACAGTGCAGCACTCCCTCAATACTGACTCTACGACAATGCGGCACTCCCTCAGTACTGACCCTCCGACAGTGCAGCACTCCCTCGGTATTGGCCCTCTAGCAGTGCGGCACTCCCTCAGTACTGACAGTCCGACAGTGCAGCACTCCCTCAGTATTGGCCTTCTAGCAGTGCGGCGCTCCCTCAGTACTGACCCTCTGACAGTGCAGCACTCCCTCAGTACTGACCCTCTGACAGTTCGGCACTCCCTCAGTACTGACTCTGACAGTCCGGCGCTCCCTCAGTACTGACTCTACGACAGTGTGGCGCTCCCTCAGTACTGACGCACCGACAGTGCAGTACCCCCTCAGTACTGACCCTCTGACAGTGCTGCACTCCCTCAGTACTGACCCTCTGACAGTGCTGCACTCCCTCAGTACTGACCCTCTGACAGTGCTGCACTCCCTCAGTACTGACGCATCGACAGTGCAGTACCCCCTCAGTACTGACCCTCTGACAGTGCTGCACTCCCTCAGTACTGACCCTCTGACAGTGCTGCACTCCCTCAGTACTGACCCTCTGACAGTGCTGCACTCCCTCAGTACTGACCCACCGACAGTGCGGCACTCCCTCAGTACTGACCCTCTGACAGTGCTGCACTCCCTCAGTACTGAGCCTCTGACAGTGCAGCACTCCCACAATACTGACCCTCTGACAGTTCAGCACTCCCTCAGCACTGATCCTCCGACATTGAAGCACTCGCTCAGTACTGACCCTCAGACAGTGCGGCGCTCCCTCAGTACTGACTTTCTGACATTGCGGCACTCCCTCAGTACTGACCCTCTGAGAGTGCAGCACTTGCTCAGTACTGACTCTACAACAAAGTGGCGCTCCCTCAGTACTGACACTCTGACAGTGCAATGCTACCTCAGTACTGACCCTCCGACAGTGCAGCACTCCCTCAGTACTGGCCCTCTAGCAGTGCGGCGCTCCCATAGTACTGACCCTCCAACAGTGCAGCACTCCCTCAGTACTGGCCCTCTAGCAGTGCGGCGCTCCCACAGTACTGACCCTCTGACAATGCGGCACTCCCTGAGTATTGACCCTCCGACAGCGCGGCACTCCCTCAGTACTGACCATCCGATAGTGTGGCACTCCCTCAGTACTGGCCCTCTAGCAGAGCGGTACTCCCTCAGTACTGACCCTCCGACAGTGCAGCACTCCCTCAGTACTGACCCTCCGACAGTGCAGCATTCCCTCAGTACTGGCCCTCTAGCAGTGCGGTACTGACCCTCCGACAGTGCAGCTCTCCCTCAGTACTGGTCCTCTAGCAGTGCGGCACTGCCTCAGTACTGACCCTCTGACAGTGCGGCACTCCCTCAGTACTGACTCATTGACAGCGCGGCGCTCCCTCAGTACTGACCCTCCGACAGTGCAGCACTCCCTCAGTACTGACCCCCTGACAGTGCAAAACTCCCACTTTTCTGACCCTCTGTCAGTGCGGCACTCCATCAGTACTGACCCTCTGACAGTGTGGCACTCCCTCAGTAAAGACCCTCCGACAGTGCAGCACTCCCTCAGTACTGACCCTCTGACAGTGTGGCACTCCCTCAGTAAAGACCCTCCGACAGTGCAGCACTACCTCAGTACTGACCCTCTGACAGTGCAGCACTCCCTCAGTACTGACCCTCCGACAGTGTGGCCCTCCCTCAGTACTGACCCTCCGACAGAGCTGCGCTTCTTCACTTTTGACGCTCTGACAGTGCAATGCTCCCTCAATACTGACCCTCCGGCAGTTGCACACTCCCTCAGTACTGACCCTCTGACAGTGCGGCACTCCCTCAGTACTGACCCTCCGACAGCGCAGCACTCCCTCAGTACGGACCCTCCGACAGTGCGGCTCTCCCTCAGTACTGACCCTCCGACAATGCAGCACTCCCTCACTACTGGCCCTCTAGCAGTGCCGCGCTCCCTCAGTACTGACCCTCTGACAGTGTAGCACTCCCTCACTACTGGCCCTCTAGCAGTGCGCGCTCCCTCAGTCCTGACTCTCCGACAGTGCAGCACTCCCTCAGTACTAGCCCTCTAGCAGTGCGGCACTCCCACAGTACTGACCCTCTGAAAGTGCGGCACTCCCTGAGTACTGAACCTCCGACAGCGCGGCACTCCCTCAGTACTGACCCTCTGACAGTGCGGCGCTACCTCAGTACTGACTCATTGACAGTGCGGCACTCCCTCAGTACTGACCCTCCGACAGAGCTGCACTCCTTCAGTACTGACCCTCCAAGAGTGCAGCACTCACTCCGCACTGGCCCTCTGACAGTGCAGCACTCCCTCAATAGTGGCCCTCCGACAGTGCAGCACTCACTCCGCACTGGCCCTCTGACAGTGCAGCACTCCCTCAATAGTGACCCTCCGACAGTGCAGCACTCACGCAGTAATGGCCCTCTAGCAGTGCAGCACTCCCTTGTACTGACCCTCTGACAATGCAGCTCTCCCTCAGTACTGACCCTCTGACAGTGCAGCACTCCCTCAGTACTGGCCCTCTAGCAGTGCGGCACTCCCTCAGCACAGACACTCTGACCGTGCGACGATCCCTCGGTACTGACACCCTGACAGTGCGGCAATCCCTCAGTACTGACTCATTGACAGTGCAGCACTCCCTCGGTACTGACCCTCTGACAGTGCGGCACTCCCTCAATACTGACCCTCCAACAGTGCAGCACTCACTCAGTACTGGCCCTTTAGCAGTGCGGCGTTCCCTCAGTACTGACCCTCTGACAGTGCGACGATCCCTCAGTACTGACACCTTGACAGTGCGGCACTCCCTCAGCACTGACCCTCTGACAGTGCAATGCTCCCTCAGTACTAACCCTCCGACAATGCAGCACGCCCTCAGTACTAAGCCTCTGACAGTGCGGCATTCCCTCAGTACTGACCCTCTGACAGTGCATCACTCCCTCAGTACCGACCCACTGACAGTGCAGCACACTCTCAGTAATAACCCTCTGACAATGCAGCACTCTGCAATTATTGACTCTCCGACAGTGCGGCACCCCTCAGTACTGAGCCTCTGACAGTGCAATGCTCCCTCAGTACTGACCCTCTGACAGTGCGGCACTCCCTCGGTACTGACTCATTGACAGTGCGGCGCTCCCTCAGTACTGACCCACCGACAGTTGCACATGCCTTCAGTACTGACCCTCCGATAGTGCAGCACTCCCTCAGTACAGACCCTCCGACAGTTGCACACGCCCTCAGTACTGACCTTCCGACAGTGCAACACTCCCTCAGTCCTGACCCTCCGACAGAGCTGCACTTCTTCAGTTTTGTCCCTCTGACAGTGCAATGCTCCCTCAATACTGACCCTCCGGCAGTTGCACATTCCCTCAGTACTGACCCTCTAGCATTGCGGCGCTCCCACAGTACTGACCCTCTGACAATGCGGCACTCCCTGAGTATTGACCCTCCGACAGCGCGGCGCTCCCTCAGTACTGACTGTCTGACAGTGCAGCACTCCCTCTGTACTGACCATCCGATAGTGCGGCACTCCCTCAATACTGACCCTCTGACAGTGCAGCACTCCCTCAGTACGGACCCCCTGACAGTGCAAAACTCCCACTTTTCTGACCCTCTGTCAGTGTGGCACTCCCTCAGTACTGACCCTCCAACAGTGCAGCACTCCCTCAGTACTGACCCTCCAACAGTGCAGCACTCCCTCAGTACTGACCCTCTGACAGTGCGGCACTCCCTCAGTACTGACCCTCTGACAGTGCAGCACTCCCTCAGTACTGACCCTCCGATAGTGCTGCGCTCCTTCAGTATTGACCATCCGACACTTCAATACTCCCTCAGTACTGACCCTCCGACAGTTGCACACGCCCTCAGTACTGACCCTCCGACAGTGCAGCACTCCCTCAGTACTGACCCTCCGACATTGCAGCACTCCCTCAGTCCTGACCCTCCGACAGAGCTGCACTTCTTCAGTTTTGTCCCTCTGACAGTGCAATGCTCCCTCAATACTGACCCTCCGGCAGTTGCACATTCCCTCAGTACTGACCCTCCGACATTGAAGCACTCCCTCAGTACTGACCCTCAGACAGTGCGGTGCTCCCTCAGTACTAACTCTCTGACAGTGCGGCCCTCCCTCAGTACTGACCCTCTGACAGTGCGGCACTCCCTCAGTAAAGACCTGCCGACAGTACAGCACTCCCTCAGTACTGACCCTCCGACATTGCAGCACTCCCTCAGTACTGACCCTCCGACATTGCAGCACTCCCTCAGTACTGACCCTCCGACACTGCAGCACTCTCTCAGGACTGACTCTCCGACAGTACAGCCCTCCCTCACTTCTGACTCTCCGACAGTACAGCCCTCCCTCACTACTGACCCTCCGACAGTACGGCACTCCCTCAGTACTGGCCCTCCGACATTGCAGCACTCCCTCAGAACTGACTCTTTGACAGTACTGCACTCCCTCAGCACTGCACAGGGGGATCTAGCCTGTATTCTGTTCTCGAGTCCCACACGAAAACCTGCTGGTGCACAGTCTTCATGTCGAGAGGCATTTAGCTTCATTGTGGTGGCACCTGTGTTTTTGCCAGAGCACTGGTTGGCATTAAGATTGTACCAAGAGGCTGGAGGCTGAGGGAACTTTACTAATTATGTTTATTGATTCCATAGGACAGTTTTCGTGTCACGAAGTTGTCTCAGACCTGAACGCTAAGTGTGGAAGTAACGTTGCTCTCCCTTGTACCTTTTCTGGTGAAATAAAGCCTTATCGTATTATCTGGCAGAAAGAGCTTTCAGATGGTCAAGTCGTTGTGCACCAGCAGCCTGAAGTCTCTGTCAATGGTGGCTTGCCTTCCATCAACAAGATCAGGGCAGCAATGCAGCCAGACTGGGATAAGGAGAGAAATGCAAGTCTCACCCTCAAGAGCGTTACATTGAAGGACAGCGGCACTTATGTCTGTTATGTTCGTTTCACCTCGGAACATCCAAGCTCAGTTTGCTCTAGAGTATTGTTGGAAGTACATCAAAGTAAGGAGATTTGAAAGGGCATTGAGTAGCCACGTCAATGTAGTGTTCAATGGTTTAATTGATCTGTTTTTGATAATACAAGCCTGGCCAGTGATCTATGCCCACTTTCCTTGATTAGCTGATTCAGAGCTTGGGTAAACAGGGGAGCCATTAGAAGAAACTGAGCTACAAGCAGAAAAGGAGACATTTTGTGATTGCAGAGATATTTTAAAGAACTGCAGATAAAACTGTTGCAGGCTTAGAAACTAGTGTCATCTCTGCACTGTTCCAAGAAATATAAAAGATTTAACAAACTGGCAAGTGCACGACATTCAAACTTAAAGGGATATATTGTGGAGCTTGACCACAGAGCAAGCAAGAGCAACTTCTATTTACAAAGTGCCTTTAACTTCATGAAATGGCCTGAGCAAAGCCTTGCCAGATGCAATTGCAAGTCGGAGGTGGGATTATCTCCAGGATTCCTTGTCCCACACTGCCCACTAGTTACCCGACTGCTGTGGACAAAGAATTGGGAAAACAACCTCATCAAATTCCTCCCCGTCCTTTTTTATGAGACCAACACCCAGGGTGAAAGGTTAAAGTGATGTGGCGGGGAACAAGGAACTGGAATGAAAAAGCGAAAACAGAAACAGAAATACCTGGAAAAAGCTCAGCAGGTCTGGCAGCATCGGTGGAGGAGAGCACAGTTGAAGTTTCGAGTCTTCATGACCCTTCAACAGAACTAAGTAAAAATAGGAAAGGGGTGAAATAAATTGGATGGGTGGATATATTTCACCCCTTTCCTGTTTTTACTCAGTTCTGTTGAAGGGTCATGAGGACTCGAAACGTCAACTGTGCTCTTCTCCACTGATGCTGCCAGACCTGCTGAGTTTTTCCAGGTATTTCTGTTTCTGTTTTTGTTTTGGATTTCCAGCATCCGCAATTTTTTTTTTGCTTTTAAGGAACCGGAATGTTCTGCTTGGAATAAACCAGGTTTGGGGGGTACTTTTGATGGCAGCTTTCGAACGCTTGGAGGGTTTTGACAGAATACACAAGGAGGGGATTTATCCTCGCAGTGGCTGAAGGGTCAAGAATCAGTGGACACTGATTTAAAATTATGGCAAAAGGTGAAATGAGGGAAAACTGCTTTTTACCCAACGAGTGGATAAAATTTGATTGGCACTATCTCATAGGGCGGTGGAGACCGATTCAAAAGTGCCTTTCAAATAGGAATCGGATAAATACTTGAAAGAGAAAATAATAGCTGGGATCTTGGGGAAGAGTGAGGGTGGGTGAGCAGGACTGACTGGATTGCTCTACTAAAGGGCTGGCACATACCTGATGGGCTGAAAGGCCTGCCTCTATGCTGTACTTTTCTATAATTGTAAGATATGGAATGCAGAAGGTTAGCTTGAGGGTACAGCAAGCAAATAGGAAGGCAAATGGCCTGTTGGCTTGTATTCCAAGAGGAAATGGGGGTACAGGAATTAGGAGCCCTTGCTAAAATTGTACAGGACTTTGGTGAGACCAAACCTGGAATACCGCACACAGCTTTGGTCTCCAAGATTAAGGTAGGATATACTTGCATTGGAAGTGGTACAGTGAAGGCTCACTCAACTGGAGGCAGCACAGCACAGGTTTACTAAACTGGTCCCTGGGATGAGGGATTATCCTATAAGGAGAGGCTGAGTAAGTTGGGTCTGTATTCCCTAGAGTTTGGAAGAGCGAGAGGCGGCCTTATTGAACCATACAAGGCCCTGAAGGGGCTTGACCGGGTGGACGCTGAGATTGTTTCTGCTGGTCGGGGGAGTCTAAAACACGGGGGCACAGACTTGCGATAAGGGGGCCGAACGTTTAGGACTGAGATGAGGAGAAATTTCTTCACTCAAAGGGCTGTGAATTTTTGGAATTCTCCACCCCTAGAGGGAGGTGGAGGCACCATCATCGGCAAAATGGAAGGCCGGGATAGACAGAATTTTGGTCTCTCAAGGGGTTGACGGATATGAGGAATGGGTGGGAAAATGGGGTTGAAGCCCAAGTGTCAGCCATGATTGCATTGGGCGGTGGACAGGCTCGAGGGGCCGAATGGCCTACTTCCGCTCCTGTTTTGTGCGTACCTATGGCCGTATCTAGCTTATCCGTCCTCGTGTCTCTGTTGCTTTCCTTCCATAGGTGCAGAGCTTTGCTGGGTGACGCCTGCGCCGGTCACAGTGGAAGCTGGGAGAAAGCTGGACCTCGCATGGCCCTCCAACCCAAAGTGCTTCAACTCCGAGGAGCTGGACGTGTCCTGTAGGCACGGTCGAGGCTCGCCTGAGCAGCTTTGCAAGCTCAGCGAAGGGGCAGCGACAGGAGATCTCCGGGGTGAGCATTGCACCGTGAGCCTGGGAGGTCTCCAGATGCCGATCCGCTCTGTCGCTCGACGAGACAACTACGAGTGTTGCCTTGGAGACGGCACGACCAAGCGGAAGTTGTGTGTGTGCTCTAGCGTCAACGTCACAGGTAAAATCTCTCTTGAGCCCCTCGCCAATTTGTCCTCTCCCTACCATGATCCGTCATAAGCTCCTCATGGCAGTCAAAGAGGCCATTCTGCTCATCAAGCCCATGCTAGCTCTCCGTAGAGCAATCCATGCTCCCAATCCACCCCCCTCCTGCTCTATCCCCGTATCCCTTTGCGAGTTTATTTCCCTCGAGCGTCCATCCAATTTCCTTTTGAAATCATTCATCGTCTCCGCTTCCCCCCACCTCCACCAACCCCCACCCCCCCCCCACCCCCCCAACCCCCCCTTCGTGGGCAGCGAGTTCCAGGTCATTACTACCCACTGCATCAAAATATTCTTCCTCACATCCCCTTCCTACCCAGCACCCCCTGTATCTCCTACCCACATCTGTGTCCCCTACTTCTTGTGCCAACAGCTAACGGCTTTTCTTTACCCAGGGCTGAATTTTACAGCACCTCCCACTGGTAGGATTTTACAGCCCAGCCGAAGTCTAAGGGCTTTTCATTGGCTCGCCATTTTTTTACTGCCAAAGGCAAATTGGAGGCTCCATTCACAATGTAGGATCCTGCTTTTCACCTTAGGAGGCCTATCACCCGAATCAGGCTGCGACAGGGCTGTAAAACTCTGCCCCTTCTTATATAAACCTTGTGCCCCTCTGTCAGATCCCCCCGCCTCAACCTCCTTCGCCCCAAGCAGAGCAATCCCGGCTTCTCCAACCCAACCTTGTCGCTAGAATCCCTCAGCCCCTGGAAACACCCTGGTAAATCTCCGCTACACCATCTCAAGCGGTAGTGGTATTGTCACTGTCACTAGACTAACGATCCAGAGTAATGCTACTGGGACCTAGTTCAAATCCAGCCATGGCAGAACCCAATAAAAAATTTGAAATTGGAAGTGTAATGATAACCAGTCATTGTGAAAACCCGTCTGCTTCACTAACGCCCTTTAGGGAAGGAAATCTGCTGTCCTTACCTGGACGGGCCTAGTCTCCATGTGACTCCAGGCCCTCCAGCAACGCCATTGATTCTTAAATGCCCCTGAACGAGGGCAAAGAGGGATGGGCCCAGCCAGTGAAGCCCACGTCCTGTGAACGAATAAGAAGGGGGTTGTTAAATCCAGTTAATAAACCTGGAATTGAAAACGAGTTCTCAGTACTGTGAAAGCATCCCTGATTGTTGTAAAAGGTTTTCACTAGTGTTCTTTTGTTAGCAGCGGCTGCAAGCAGTGCTGAATCGATGCTTGGGAAACATGGTTGGCATTCCATCACCCTGCTGCTAACCGGCGCTGCATTTCTTGTCTGAAGAAAACGCACCCCAACAGAGTTGGCAAAGGATGAAGGGTGGCATTGGAGAAAGGAGATTTTGCTGAGCGAAGGGGCAGGTTTGAAAAAGCAAACAGGTCTTTGTCCGGTCCGGTTTCTTATGCTGAAATAAAGATAAAATCGCCTCCATGACCAGGCGGATAAATCAATCCTTGCAGGGCTGAATCAATCCTCACAGGGCTCCATGCATCAGGCATCCAGAGCAAAGATCTCAGCTGTGCCTGGATTACTCACCCTCAGGGAGGCGGTGCTTTCCGAGTTCAAGTCACGGCTCAGTGGGTAGCGCTCCCACCTCTCAGACTGAAGTTCAGAGGCTTTCAAGCCCCACTCCTCGGGGCTTAATTGAGCACAGCATTCTGGGGTGACGCTCCCTTGCGCTGAGGGGGGGTGCAGCACATTTGGAGGCACAGTCCTCCTCAAGGAAATGTTGAACTGCGGCCCAGTCCGCCCTCTTGGGTGGGAGTGAAGGGTTTGAAGGGAAGGTGGCGGGGGGGAACTCCTCCCTTGTGCCCTGACTAGTGCTTACGCCTCAATCGACCTCACAAAAACAGGCAATGGGAAGTTCGTGGGATCTTGCTGTGTACAAATTGGCTGCTGCGTTCCCCACATGGCCCACTGTCCATGAAGCCCTTTAGGATGTTGTGAAAGGCCCTATATGAATGCGGGTCTTTTTTTGAATCCTTACATGAACGCAAGCCTATTTTGATATTTTTAATCTTTTGTCCTTAACCTGAACCGCAAAATCTGACAAATTTCTCAACCACACTAATGACTGATGGGGATCACAGGATGTGGTTTAAGATCATTATTACTGGAAGGAACATTATGACTGCACCCGCCAACATTACTGGAAGCCCAGGCTGTTTGCACAGCTCTGTAATGTGCATGTTTACCAGTCGCTTTTTCTTCCAGTGTCGACACTTTTCACACCAGTGTCGACACTTCAGAAGGGGTTGAAAACTGAATTGGTTCTCAGATGGAGCGAGTCTGTGGCCAAGTCTCCTACAGTCCTGAGCCGGGTGTGAAGTTCATTTCACACACTGAGCACGTTGCAACACTTAAGTAAAAGCTGACTGGAAATCTTGTTCCACGTGAAGCTGTTTCAGTCACAGGGCTCTGTTTTGGTCTGTCAAAGCAACTCACTTCTGTCCTAAAGGAAAACAGAGGCTGTCTGGAAGGTCAGATAGCAGAATGTAACAACAGCAAACCAAAGTCAGCGCTCGGTGAAAGCACAAGTTAGAAATAAGTGACCGATGGTCATGCTTGTGTGGTTGGGGGGAATGGGGGGCGGGGGGGTGGTGGGGGGTGGGTGGGTGGTGTTAGCATGTGCAGACTAGCTCTCTGTTTTACATGGACTGTACAGCAGAGAAAAGGCCATTCGGCCCATCTGCTCCAAGCTGGCATTTCTGCCCCACACGAGCCTCCTCCCACCCGCTCTTCACCTCACCCGATCAACATATCATTTATTCCTTTATCCCTCATGTTTCCCCTTAACTGTATCTATACTGTTCACCTCAACCGCTTTCTGCTGATAGTTCCACATTCTCACCACTCTCTGTCATGAATTCCCATTTGGATTTATTGGTGACCACCTTACATTTATGGCCCAGAGTTTTGAATCTCCCCAAGCATTTTCTCTACACCCACCTTTTCTAATTTAAAAGCACCTTATCAAAACCTCTTTCTAATTTAAAAGCCCTCTATCAGGTCACAACTTCAGCCTTCTCTTTGCAAGAGAAATGATTCAAACAACATCAACTTGCATTTGTATAGCACCTCTAACATAGTAAAACCTTACAAGGTCCTTTGCTGGATTGACTATCAATCAAGATTTGACACTGAGCCACATAAGGAGATATTGGGACGGGCGACCAAGAGCTTGGTTAAAGAGTTAGGTTTTACCAAGCGTCTTAAAGGAGCAAGAGAGAGAGGTGGGGAGGCTTAAGGAGTGAATTCCAGAGCCTGGGGCCTAGGCAGCTGCAGGCCCAGATGCCAATGGTGGAGCAATTAAAATCAGGGATGCTCAAGCGGTTGGAATTGGGGGATGGCAGAGATCTCGGAGGGCCGCGGAGCTGGAGGAGATTGGGAGAGGGCGAGGCCACAGAGAGATTTAAAACAAGGCTGAGAATGTTAAAATGCAAGCTTGCGGTATTGTCATCTGGAGGTTGAATGTGAGGGATCGGTCAGTTTACACTGGGCTCTATTAATAACGGGACATGGGTGTCTCTGGCTAGGCTACCTTCATTGCCCATCCCTAGTTACCCTTGAGAAGACGGTGGTGAGCTGTTTTCTTGAACCGCTGCAGTCCACGTGCTGTTGATACTCGTTACAATGCTGCTGAATGGTTTTGGTTCAAATTTTCTCCAAATCAGAATAGCTCGGGATTGAATTTCATTCGATGATCGTGCCTTGGGGTGTTTTAACATGTTAATACTCATGTTTACCCTGTTGTCTTATCATATTCTCCTGACTCGACTCTCCTGAATTTCTGTTTCACACATTGTGTGACAACCCCAGCAACTCACAAAGCAGGAACTCTCCAAACCTGTCCATTAAAGGAGTGAAGGAGGCGAGGGAGGGAGGGTGTGAGACTGAGTGAAGGAGGCGGGAAGATTGAAGGGGAGAAAGGAGACTGAGGGAGGGAGGGAAGACCGAGGCAGGGATGAAAAGAGTGAAGGCTGAAAGAGAGGGGGGAAGACTGAGGGAGGTCAGGAAGCTTGGTTTGGGGGAAGAGAGTGAAGGCTGAGGGGAGGAGGAAGGTCGGGAGACTGAGGGGGGAGAACGTGAGGCTGTGCGAGGGAGAAAGGGAAGGGGAGGGGGAAGACTGAGGGAGAGAGAGCGTGAAGGCTGAGGGGGGGAGGAAGGGGAAGAGGGAAGACTGAGGAAGGTCGGAGGGAGAAGGTGATAAAGGCAAGGAGAGAGGGAAGACTGAGGAAGGTCGGAGGGAGAAGGTGATAAAGGCAAGGAGAGAGGGAAGACTGAGGAGACGAGGGTGCAAAAGCCAAGGGAGAGAGGGAGGGAAAAGGATAGAAAAGAGAGAAGGAAGATTGAGGGTAAGGGGGTAAGACTGATTGAGGGAGGGAAGATTGAGGGAGAGAGGGATGACTGAGGGAGGCCAGGACACTGAAGGAGGGAAGGAAACAGCAAAGGCTGAGGGAAAGAGAGAGGAAGGAGGATGGGATGGAGATAAGGAAGACAGGGAGAGAGGGAAGACAGGGGAAGGGAGGGAGAAAGGGGAAACTGAGGGAGGGAGGGAAAGAGGGAAGACTGAGGGGGGATAACATGAGACTGAAGTAGGAAGAAAGGGAGGGAGAGAGGGAAACCTGAGGGAGGTCAGGAGGCTGAGGTGGAGAATGTGAGGCTGAGGGAGGCAGAAAAGGAGAGAGGGAAGGCTGAGGGAGGGAGAGAGACCAAAAACTAAACGAGAGAGGGAGGGAAAAGGATAGAAAGGAAAGAGGGAAGATAGAGGAATGGAAGAAAGGAGGGGGATGACTGATTGAGTGAGGGAAGGAAGATTGAGGGAGAGGGAGAAGACTGACGGAGGCCAGGAGACTGAAGGAGGGAAGGAGAGAGCGAAGGCTGAGGGAAGGAGGGAGGAAGGACGAAGGGGTGGAGACAAGAAAGACAGAGAGGGAGGGGGGAAGACTGAGGAAGGGAGGGAGAAATGGGAAACTGAGGGAGGGAGGGAGGGACAAGCTCCACAGTTTTGAGAATGAGTGGATGGTGCAACCACTCGGCATTTCGACACATTGAGGCAGCAGAGCTGAGGTGATGGAACCTCCGGTCACTTCACCGAGGGTGTGTTCAGCGTCCAGTTTGGTGCCGCCTCGTGTGTGGCGTGAATGTCAGTTTGCGGGTCTGGTTGCAAACGGTGCAGTTGAGGCCACTGTTGGGGGGGGTGAGGGGAAGGGGGGTGTTGGTGGAAGGGGGGTGGGCGTAGGGAGGGGGGAGGGTGTGCCCACCTGTCCCATCGGGAGCCTGACTCCGTTCTCCTCAAACCTTTGAAGCTGTTGGAGGACAGGAGCCCCTCCATTTGGATAGGTCAAGGGTCGACGGTAGCAGAGGCCCAGTTCACAGGCCCGGAGCCTGGCTCTCCGGGTGTCTTGGGACCTGAGTTTGGGGGTGTCCCCTTGCTGTGGGGGTTGGGGGGTGGGGGGGGGGGGGTTCCCGTGCCCATCTTGGTATGGGATGCCACCTCTGGAAGTGTCCGGCCCAGCAGGAACTCGGGCGTCGGGGCGTTTGATTGACGGGGATAGCGCACGAGACAAGATGGAAATAGAAATGAGGCGTCAGATATTGGAACTCACCAGTGACAATGGGCGGATTGAGAAAGACTGAGCTGCATTCAGCTCCTGATATCGCGGGTGCATTGTAATGTGGAGAATGTGCCAGCTAATCTGGGCACAGCAAGCTCCCACAATCAGTAAAAGTGACAAGTAAAGAGATATTCTGTTTTCGACGATATTTATTTTTGTACGTAACGTAGGCTGAGTTAGGCCACAGCGCTCGGGGAGGACCCACCACACCGCTTCCCCCCCAACCCCTCTGCTCTTCTCCCGTTGGAATCTTTTACATCCACCTGAGACTGGGAAGGCTGGGCCCTCGGTTAATTGTTGAGTCCGACAGTCCAGAGACTTCTCACTGACCATAGCAAACATCAGGCGAGATTCCAGCAGGAACCACAGACCCCAGGAGGTCAAAGCAGAGTGAAAAGCAGGAGGCACCCCATCCACAAACACTCACTCCCTCCACCACCGACGCACAGTAGCAGCAGTGTGTGTACCATCGACAAGATGCACTGCAGCAACTCACCAAGGCTCCTTAGACAGCACCTTCCAAATCCACGACTGCTACCATCCAGAAGGACAAGGGCAGCAGACACATGGGGACACCGCCACCTGGAAGATCCCCCCCAAGTCACTCACCATCCTGACTGGGAAATATATCGGCCGTTCCTTCACTGTCGCTGGGTCAAAATCCTGGAACTCCCTCCCTAACAGCGCTGTGGGTGTACCCACACCACAGGGACTGCAGCGGTTCAAGAAGGCAGCTCACCATCACCTTCTCAAGGGGCAGTTAGGGATGGGCAATAAATGCTGGGCCCGGCCAGCGAAGCCCACATCCCATGAACGAATTAAAAAAAGGCCAGATTGAAGGGCATTGTGGATCGCGGGAAAGTGCCCTCTTCTCAGTTGCCTCCATCAAGCCAGGTCTCAAGATCTGGCTTGGAGGCCTTCCCTTCATCACTCTGCCAAGGCTGCTCCTCTGATCCACTTTCGGATCTTGGACCGGAATTCAGTCTGGGACCTCGACTACGCCCCATAACCATCGCTTTCAGCAAGGCAGGGCCTTGCTTTGACCACCCACCACTCCGCCAGAGAATCTGAGAAATTTACAGTATGTAATGAGGCCCTTCGGCCCATTGTGTCGGCTCCTAGGCATCCACCCTAAATCCACCTCTGTCTCTTGGGCTATAGCCCTGTAGGTTTTGACATTTCAAAAAGTACTTCTTTTAAGTGTTAAGAGGGTTTCAGCCTCTACCACACCTTCAGTCAGTGAGTTCCAGGTCCCTCACCACCCCCTGGGTGAAAACATTTCTCATCGAGGTCCTTGTAAACCTCTCACCTCTTACCCTAAATCTATGCCCCCTGGTTATGGATCCCACAGCCAACAGGAATAGGGCCTCCCTATCCACTCTACCTAGACTCATCATCTTAACCACCCCAGTTCAGTCTCCCGTCAGCCTCCTCTGTTCCAAAAGAAACAGCCCCAGCCCATATAATCTCTATCGCTGAAATTCTCCAGTCGTTGCCCTGTAAACCTCAGCACTGTGATGTGGCATAACTAGTGTTTTATTCAGTTCCAGCATCACCTCACAGCTCTTACGTTTTAGACCTGAGCTAATAAAGCAAAGTATCCCTTAAAACCTCTTGACCACCTCACCTACCTATCCAACCACCTTCAGGACTCACTAAGGTCAAGGAGACATGAGAATTCCTAATGAGGAGTGACTCAACTCCTCGGCATGCTGCCCTCTCCCACGATTGGCCCTTCTCAGGGCAAGGAAAGGGTTTTAAGATCTAGTTGCACCAGAGCCTTGGCCTGGCTGGTGAACTGGAAGCTCACAAGGGACAGTTCATTAAATATGCCCAGGAAAGTGTGACTCATCAGAAAAGTAGAAGTCCCTCAATCTGAAGTACAGGCAGATGTTGGGTTGAATGGCCTGTTTCAGTGCTGTCAATATTGTGTCATAAACATTCATGACCCAAACCGATTATACTGATTCCACCCAAGCAACCAGGTTCAACCAATTTCAGAGCACTGTGCACAGTTCCAGTCTCCATATCACACTTGGAGCACTGTGCACAGTTCCAGTCTCCATATAACACTTGGAGCACTGTGCACAGTTCCAGTCTCCATTTCTCGCTAGGAGCACTGTGCACAGTTCCGGTCTCCATATCACACTTGGAGGAATGTGCACAATTCCAGTCTCCATATCACGCTTGGAAGAATGTGCACAGTTCCAGTCTCCATATCACACTTGGAGCAATATGCACAGTTCCAGTCTCCATTTCTCACTTGCAGCACTGTGTACAGTTCCAGTCTCTATATCACACTTGGAGGAAAGTGCACAGTTCCAGTCTCCATATCAGGCTTGGAGCACTGTGCACAGTTCCAGTCTCCATATCACACTTGGAGCACTGTGTACAGTTCCAGTCTCCATATCACGCTTGGAGCACTGTGTACAGTTCCAGTCTCCATATCACACTTGGAGCACTGTGTACAGTTCCAGTCTCCATATCAGGCTTGGAGCAATATGCACAGTTCCAGTCTCCATATCATGGTTGGAGCACTGTGCACAGTTCCAGTCCCCAGAACACGCTTGGAGCACTGTGTACAGTTCCAGTCTCCATATCACACTTGGAGCAATATGCACAGTTCCAGTCTCCATTTCTCACTTGCAGCACTGTGTACAGTTCCAGTCTCTATATCACACTTGGAGGAAAGTGCACAGTTCCAGTCTCCATATCACGCTTGGAGCACTGTGCACAGTTCCAGTCTCCATATCAGGCTTGGAGCACTGTGCACAGTTCCAGTCTCCATATCATGGTTGGAGCACTGTGCACAGTTCCAGTCCCCAGAACACGCTTGGAGCACTGTGCACAGTTCCAGTCTCCATATCAGGCTTGGAGCACTGTGCACAGTTCCAGTCTCCATTTCGCGCTTGGAGCACTGTGCACAGTTCCAGTCTCCATATCACACTTGGAGGAATGTGTGCAGTCCTGGTCTCCAAATAACACATGGAGCAGAGTGCACAGTTCCGGTCACAATATCACACTTGGAGCATTGTGCACAGTTCCAGTCTCCATTTCTCGCTTGGTGCACTGTGAATAGTTCCAGCCTCCATATCACACATGGAGGGCAGTGTACGTTTCCAGTCTCCATATCACACTTGTAGCACTGTGTACAGTTCCACTCTCCATATCACAGTTGGAGGATTGTGTACAGTTCTGGTCTCCAAATCACACTTGGAGCACTGTGTACAGTCCGGTCTCCATTTCTTGCCTGGAGCACTGTGCACAGTTCCAGTCTCTATATCACACTTGGAGGACGGTGCACAGTTCCAGTCTCTATATCATACTTGGAGCACTGTGTACAGTTCCGGACACCATATCAAACTTGGAGCACTGTATACAGTTCCAGTCACCATATCACTCTTGGAGCACTGTGCACAGTTCCAGTCTCCATATCACACTCGGAGCACTGTGCACAGTTCCAGTCTCCAAATCACACTTAGTGCATTGAGTACAGTCCGGTCTCCATATCATACTTGGAGGACTATGCACTGTTCCAGTCTGCATATCACACTTGGAGCACTGTGCACAGTTCCAGTCTCCATATCACACTCGGAGCACTGTGCACAGTTCAAGTCTCCATATCACACATGGAGCACTGTGCACAGTTCCAGTCTCCACATCCCACTTGGAGCACTGTGTACAGTTCAAGTCTCCATATCACACATGGAGCACGGTGCACAGTTCCAGTCTCCATATCACACTTGGAGCGCTGTGTACAGTTCAAGTCTCCATATCACACATGGAGCACGGTGCACAGTTCCAGTCTCCATATCATACTTGGAGCACTGTGTACAGTTCCAGTCTCCACAACACACTTGGAGAACTGTACACAGTTACAGTCTCCATATCATGCTTGGTGCAGTGTCTACAGTTCTAGTCTCCATATTACACTTGGAGCACTGTGTACAGTTCCAATCTCCACATCAAACTTGGAGCACTGTGCACACTTTCAGTCTCCATATCACGCTTGGTGCACTGTGTACAGTTCTAGTCTCCATATCACACCTGGAGTAGTGTCCACAGTTCCAGCCTCCATCTCACACTTGGAGCACTGTGCACAGTTCTGGTCTCCACTTCTCACTTGGAGCACTGTGCACAGTTCCAGTCTCCATATCACACTTGTAGCACTGTGCATAGTTCCAGTCTCCATATCACACTTGTAGCACTGTACACAGTTCCAGTCTCCAGATCTCACATGGGGCACAGTTCACAGTTCCAGTCTCCATATCACGCTTGGAGCAGAGTGCACAGTTCCAGTCTCCATATCACGCTTGGTGAACTGTGTACAGTTCCAGTCGCCAAATTACTTGGAGCACTGTACACAGTTCCAGTCTCCAGATCTCACATGGAGCACAGTTCACAGTTCCAGTCTCCATATCACACTTGCAGTCGTGTCCACAGTTCCAGCCTCCATGTCACACTTGGAGCACTGTGCAAAGTTCTGGTCTCCACTTCTCACTTGGAGCACTGTGCACAGTTCTGGACTCCAAATCACACTTGGACCACTGTGCACAGTTCCAGTCTCCATATCACGCTTGGAGGAATGTGCACAGTTCCGGTCTCCATATCACACATGGAGCACAGTGCACAGTTCCAGTCTCCATATCACGCTTGGAGCACTGTGCACAGTTCCAGTCTCCATATCACGCTTGGAGGAATGTGCACAGTTCCGGTCTCCATATCACACATGGAGCACAGTGCACAGTTCCAGTCTCCATATCACACTTGGAGCACTGTGTACAGTTCCAGTCTCCATATCACACTTGGAGCACTGTGTACAGTTCCAGTCTCCATATCACGCTTGGAGCACTGTGCACAGTTCCAGTCTCCAAATCACACATGGAGCACAGTGCACAGTTCCAGTCTCTATATCACACTTGGAGCACTGTGCACAGTTCTGGTCTCCACTTCTCACTTGTAGCACTATGCACAGTTCCAGTCTCCATAACACACTTGGAGGAATGTGTACAGTTCCGGTCTCCATATCATACTTGGAGCACTGTGTACAGTTCCAGTCTCCACAACACACTTGGAGAACTGTACACAGTTACAGTCTCCATATCATGCTTGGTGCAGTGTCTACAGTTCTAGTCTCCATATCACACTTGGAGCACTGTGTACAGTTCCAATCTCCACATCAAACTTGGAGCACTGTGCACACTTTCAGTCTCCATATCACGCTTGGTGCACTGTGTACAGTTCTAGTCTCCATATCACACCTGGAGTAGTGTCCACAGTTCCAGCCTCCATATCACACTTGGAGCACTGTGCACAGTTCTGGTCTCCACTTCTCACTTGGAGCACTGTGCACAGTTCCAGTCTCCATATCACACTTGTAGCACTGTGCATAGTTCCAGTCTCCATATCACACTTGTAGCACTGTACACAGTTCCAGTCTCCAGATCTCACATGGGGCACAGTTCACAGTTCCAGTCTCCATATCACGCTTGGAGCAGAGTGCACAGTTCCAGTCTCCATATCACGCTTGGTGAACTGTGTACAGTTCCAGTCGCCAAATTACTTGGAGCACTGTGTACAGTTCCAGTCTCCAGATCTCACATGGAGCACAGTTCACAGTTCCAGTCTCCATATCACACTTGCAGTCGTGTCCACAGTTCCAGCCTCCATGTCACACCTGGAGCACTGTGCAAAGTTCTGGTCTCCACTTCTCACTTGGAGCACTGTGCACAGTTCCGGTCTCCAAATCACACTTGGAGCACTGTGTACAGTTCCAGTCACCAATTACTTGGAGCACTGTGTACAGTTCCAGTCTCAAAATCAAACTTTGAGCACAGTGCACAATTCCCTTCTCCATTTATCACTTGGAGCACTATGCACAGTTCTGGTCTCCAAATCACATTTGGAGAACCGAGCACAGTTCTGGTCTCCATTTCTCACTTGGAGGAATGTGCACTGTTCTGGTCTCCATATCACGGTTGGAGCACTGTGCACAGGTCCAGTCTCCATATCACGCTTGTTGCACTGTGCTCTGCTCCAGTCTCCATATCACGCTTGGTGCATTGTGTAAAGTTCCAGCCTCCATATCACACATGGAGCACTGTGCTCAGTTCTGGTCTCCATATTACACTTGTAGCACGTGTACATTTCCAGTCTCCAAATCACACTTGGAGGAATGGACACAGTTCCGGTCTCCATATCACACTTGGAAAACGCTGCAAATTTCCGGTTTCCATATCATACTTGGAGCACTGTGCACAGTTCCAGTCTCCATATCACGCTTGGAGGAATGTGCACAGTTCCATTCTCCATTTCACACTTGGACCACTGTGCACAGTTCCAGTCTCCATATCACGCTTGGAGCACTGTGCACAGTTCCAGTCTCCATATCACGCTTGGAGGAATGTGCACAGTTCCGGTCTCCATATCACACATGGAGCACTGTGTACAGTTCCAGTCTCCATATCATACTTGGAGCACTGTGTACAGTTCCAGTCTCCATATCACACTTGGAGCACGGTGTAATTTACAGTCTCCAAATCAGACGTGGAGCACTGTGCACAGTTCCAGTCTCCAAATCACACATGGAGCACAGTGCACAGTTCCCGTCTCTATATCACACTTGGAGCATTGTGTACAATTCCGGTCTCCATATCACACCTGGAGTAGTGTCCACAGTTCCATCCTCCATATCACACTTGGAGCACTGTGTACAGTTCTGGTCTCCACTTCTCACTTGTAGCACTATGCACAGTTCCAGTCTCCATAACACACTTGGAGGAATGTGCACGGTTCCAGTCTCCATATCACGCTTGGAGCTATACGCACTGTTCCAGTCTCAATATAATACTTGGAGCACTGTGCACAGTTCCAGTCTCTATATCACACTTGGAGCACTGTGTACAGTTCCGGTCTCTATATCACACTTGGAGCACTGTGCACAGTTCCAGTCTCCATATCACACTTGGAGACTGTGCACAGTTACAGTCTCCATATCATGCTTGGTGCACTGTGCACAGTTCCAGTCCCTATATCACACTTGGAGCACTGTACACAGTTCCAGTCTCTATATCACACTTGGAGCACTGTGCACAGTTCCAGTCTCTATATCACACTTGGAGCACTGTGTACAGTTCCAGTCTCCAAATCACACTTGGAGCACTGTGTACAGTTCCAGTCTCCACAACACACTTGGAGACTGTGCACAGTTACAGTCTCCATATCATGCTTGGTGCACAGTGCACAGTTCCAGTCCCTATATCACACTTGGAGCACTGTGTACAGTTCCAGTCCCTATATCACACTTGGAGCACTGTGTACAGTTCCGGTCTCCAAATCACACTTGGAGCATTGTGTCTTGTCCGGTCTCCATATCACACTTGGAGCGCTATGCACTGTTCCAGTCTCAATATAATACTTGGAGCACTGTGCACAGTTCCAGTCTCCACATCACACTTGGAGACTGTGCACAGTTCCGGTCTCCATATTACACATGGAGCACTGTGCACAGTTCTGGTCTCCATTTCTCACTCGGAGCACAATGCACAGTTCTGGTCTCCAAATCACACTTGGAGCACTGTGTACAGTTCCGGTCTCCAAATCACACTTGGAGCACTGTGTACAGTTCCAGTCTCCATAACACACTTGGTGCACTGTGCACAGCTTCAGTCTCTATATCACGCTTGGTTCACGGTGTACAGTTCCAGTCTCCATATCACGCTTGGTGCACTGTGTACAGTTCCAGTCTCCATATCACACTTGCAGTAGTGTCCACAGTTCCAGCCTCCATGTCACACCTGGAGCACTGTGCAAAGTTCTGGTCTCCACTTCTCACTTGGAGCACTGTGCACAGTTCTGGTCTCCAAATCACACTTGGAGCACTGTGTACAGTTCCAGTCGCCAAATTACTTGGAGCACTGTGTACAGTTCCAGTCTCAAAATCACACTTTGAGCACAGTGCACAATTCCCTTCTCCATTTATCACTTGGAGCACTGTGCACAGTTCTGGTCTCCAAATCACATTTGGAGAACTGTGCACAGTTCTGGTCTCCATTTCTCACTTGGAGGAATGTGCACTGTTCTGGTCTCCATATCACGGTTGGAGCACTGTGCACAGGTCCAGTCTCCATATCACGCTTGTTGCACTGTGCTCTGCTCCAGTCTCCATATCACGCTTGGTGCATTGTGTAAAGTTCCAGCCTCCATATCACACATGGAGCACTGTGCTCAGTTCTGGTCTCCATATTACACTTGTAGCACGTGTACATTTCCAGTCTCCAAATCACACTTGGAGCACTGTGCACAGTTCCAGTCTCCATATCACGCTTGGGGGAATGTGCACAGTTCCATTCTCCATTTCACACTTGGACCACTGTGCACAGTTCCAGTCTCCATATCACGCTTGGAGGAATGTGCACAGTTCCAGTCTCCATATCATACTTGGAGCACTGTGTACAGTTCCAGTCTCCATATCACACTTGGAGCATGGTGTAATTTACAGTCTCCAAATCAGACGTGGAGCACTGTGCACAGTTCCCGTCTCTATATCACACTTGGAGCATTGTGTACAGTTCCGGTCTCCGTATCATACTTGGAGCACTGTGTACAGTTCCAGTCTCCAAATCACACTTGGTGCACTGTGTACAGTTCCAGTCTCCATATCAAGCTTGGTGCACAGTGTACAGTTCTAGTCTCCATATCACACCTGGAGTAGTGTCCACAGTTCCATCCTCCATATCACACTTGGAGCACAGTGCACAGGTCTGGTCTCCACTTCTCACTTGTAGCACTATGCACAGTTCCAGTCTCCACTTCTCACTTGGAGCACTGTGCACAGTTCCAGTCTCCAAATCACACTTGTAGCATTGTGTACAGTTCCAGTCTCTATATCACACATGGAGCGCTGTGTATAGTTTCGGTCTCCATATCATACCTGGATAACTGTGTACAGTTTCAGTCTCCAAATCACAAATGGATCACTGTGCTCAGACCAGTCTCCAAATCACACTTAGAGCACTGTGTACAGTTCTAGTCTCCATATCACACCTGGAGTAGTGTCCACAGTTCCAGCCTCCATATCACACTTGGAGCACTGTGCACAGTTCTGGTCTCCACTTCTCACTTTTAGCACTATGCACAGTTCCAGTCTCCATAACACACTTGGAGGAATGTGCACGGTTCCAGTCTCCATATCACGCTTGGAGCTATACGCACAGTTCCAGTCTCTATATCACACTTGGAGCACTGTGCACAGTTCCGGTCTCCATATCACGCTTGGTGCATTGTGTTAAATCCAGTCTCTATAACACGCTTGGAGCACTGTACACAGTTCCCGTCTCTATATCACACTTGGAGCACGGTGTACAGTTCCAGTCTCTATATCACACATGGAGCGCTGTGTATAGTTTCGGTCTCCATATCATACCTGGAGAACTGTGTACAGTTTCAGTCTCCAAATCACAAATGGATCAATGTGCTCAGACCAGTCTCCAAATCACACTTAGAGCACTGTGTACAGTTCAGGTCTCCATATCAAGCTTGGTGCACTGTGTACAGTTCTAGTCTCCATATCACACCTGGAGTAGTGTCCACAGTTCCAGCCTCCATATCACACTTGGAGCACTGTGCACAGTTCTGGTCTCCACTTCTCACTTGTAGCACTGTGCACAGTTCCAGTCTCCAAAACACACTTGGAGGAATGTGCACGGTTCCAGTCTCCATATCAGGCTTGGATCTCTACGCACAGTTCCAGTCTCCATATCACATTTGGAGCACTGTGTACAGTTCCAGTCTCCTAATCACACTGGGAGCATTGTGCACAGTTCCAGTCTCCATATCACGCTTGGTGCATTGTGTTCAGTTCCAGTCTCCATTTCACGCTTGGAGCACTGTACACAGTTCCAGTCTCCATATCACACTTGGAGTATGGTGCACAGTTCCATTCTCCAAATCCCACTTGGATTATTGTGCACAGTTCCAGTCACCATGTCACACTTGGAGCAATGTGCACAGTTCCAATCACTATATCAAACTTGGAGCGCGGTGCACAGTTCCAGTCTCTATATCACAGTTGGAGAACTGTGTACAGTTCCGGTCTCCACATCATACTTGGAGAACTGTGCACAGTTCCAGCCTCCATATCACACTTGGAGCACTGTGCACAGTTCCGGTCTCCATATCACACTTGGAGCACTGTGCACAGTTCCAGTCTCCATTTCTCGCTTGGAGCACTGTGTACATTTCCGGACTCGATATCACACTTGGAGCACTGTGTACAGTTCCAGTCACCATATCAAACTTGAAGCACTGTGCACAGTTCCAGTCTCCATATCAAAGTTGGAGCACTGTGCAAAGTTCCGGTCTCCATATCACACTTGGAGCACTGTGCACATTTCCAGTCTCTATATCACACTAGGAGCATTGTGTACAGTCCGGTCTCTATATCACACTTGGAGGACTGTGCATTGTTCCATTCTCCATATCACACTTGGAGCACTAAGCACAGTTCCGGTCTCCATATCACGCTTGGTGCATTGTGTTAAATCCAGTCTCTATATCACGCTTGGAACACTGTACACAGTTCCAGTCTCCATATCACGGTTGGTGCATTGTGTACAGTTCCAGTCTCCATATCACATTTGGTGCACTGTGCACAGTTCCAGCCTCCTTATCAAACTTGGAGCACTGTGTACAGTTCCAGTCTCCAAATCACCTTTAGAGCATTGTGTACAGTCCGGTCTCTATATCACACTTGGAGGACTGTGCATTGTTCCAGTCTCCATATCACACTTGGAGCACTAAGCACAGTTCCAGTCTCCATATCACACTTGGAGCACTGTGCACAGTTCCGGTCTCCATATCACGCTTGGTGCATTGTGTTAAATCCAGTCTCTATAAAACGCTTGGAGCACTGTACACAGTTCCAGTCTCTATATCACACTTAGAGCACTGTGGACAGTTCCAGTCACCATATCACACTTAAAGCACTGTGCACAGTTCCCGTCTCCATATCACACTTGGAGCACTGTGTACAGTTCCAGTCTCTATATCACACTTGGAGAACTGTGCACAGTTCCAGTCTCCAAATCACACATGGATCACTGTGCACAGTTCCAGTCTCTATATCACACTTGGAGCGCTGTGTATAGTTTCGGTCTCCATATCATACCTGGAGAACTGTGTACAGTTTTAGTCTCCAAATCACAAATGGATCACTGTGCTCAGACCAGTCTCCAAATCACACTTAGAGCACTGTGTACAGTTCAGGTCTCCATATCAAGCTTGGTGCACTGTGTACAGTTCTAGTCTCCATATCACACCTGGAGTAGTGTCCACAGTTCCAGCCTCCATATCACACTTGGAGCACTGTGCACAGTTCTGGTCTCCACTTCTCTCTTGTAGCACTGTGCACAGTTCCAGTCTCCATAACACACTTGGAGGAATGTGCACTGTTCCAGTCTCCATATCACGCTTGGATCTCTACGCACAGTTCCAGTCTCCATATCACACTTGGAGCACTGTGTACAGTTCCAGTCTCCATAAAACACTTGGATCACTGTGCACAGTTCCAGTCTCTATATCACACTTGGAGCGCTGTGTATAGTTTCGGTCTCCATATCATACCTGGAGAACTGTGTACAGTTCCAGCCTCCATATCACACTTGGAGCACTGTGCACATTTCCAGTCTCTATATCACACTAGGAGCATTGTGTACAGTCCGGTCTCTATATCACACTTGGAGGACTGTGCATTGTTCCATTCTCCATATCACACTTGGAGCACTAAGCACAGTTCCAGTCTCCATATCACACTTGGAGTACTGTGCACAGTTCCGGTCTCCATATCACGCTTGGTGCATTGTGTTAAATCCAGTCTCTATATCACGCTTGGAGCACTGTACACAGTTCCAGTCTCCATATCACGGTTGGTGCATTGTGTACAGTTCCAGTCTCCATATCACATTTGGCGCACTGTGCACAGTTCCAGCCTCCTTATCAAACTTGGAGCACTGTGCACAGTTCCAGTCTCCAAATCACCTTTAGAGCATTGTGTACAGTCCGGTCTCTATATCACACTTGGAGGACTGTGCATTGTTCCAGTCTCCATATCACACTTGGAGCACTAAGCACAGTTCCAGTCTCCATATCACAATTGGAGCATTGTGCACAGTTCCGGTCTCCATATCACGCTTGGTGCATTGTGTTAAATCCAGTCTCTATAACACGCTTGGAGCACTGTACACAGTTCCAGTCTCCATATCACGGTTGGTGCATTGTGTACAGTTCCAGTCTCCATATCACATTTGGCGCACTGTGCACAGTTCCAGCCTCCTTATCAAACTTGGAGCACTGTGGACAGTTCCAGTCACCATATCACACTTAAAGCACTGTGCACAGTTCCGGGCTCCATATCACACTTGGTGCACTGTGTACAGTTCCGGTCTACATATCACACTTTGTGCACTGTGTACAGTTCCAGTCTCCAAATCACACAAGGAGCACAGTGCACAGTTCCAGTCTCTATATCACACTTGGAGAACTGTGTACAGTTCCAGTCTCCAAATCACACTTGGTGCACTGTGTACAGTTCCAGTCTCCATATCAAGCTTGGTGCACAGTGTACAGTTCTAGTCTCCATATCACACCTGGAGTAGTGTCCACAGTTCCATCCTCCATATCACACTTGTAGCACTATGCACAGTTCCAGTCTCCATAACACACTTGGAGGAATGTGCACGGTTCCAGTCTCCATATCACGCTTGGAGCTATACGCACAGTTCCAGTCTCTATATCACACTTGGAGCACTGTGTACAGTTCCAGTCTCCATATCACACTTGGAGCACTGTGCATAGATCCGGTCTCCATATCACACTTGGAGCACTGTGTACAGTTCCAGTCTCTATATCACACTTGGAGCACGGTGTACAGTTCCAGTCTCTATATCACACTTGGAGCGCTGTGTACAGTTCAGGTCTCCATATCAAGCTTGGTGCACTGTGTACAGTTCTAGTCTCCATATCACACCTGGAGTAGTGTCCACAGTTCCAGCCTCCATATCACACTTGGAGCACAGTGCACAGTTCTGGTCTCCACTTCTCTCTTGTAGCACTGTGCACAGTTCCAGTCTCCAAAACACACTTGGAGGAATGTGCACTGTTCCAGTCTCCATATCACGCTTGGATCTCTACGCACAGTTCCAGTCTCCAAATCACACTTGGAGCGCTGTGTATAGTTTCGGTCTCCATATCATACCTGGAGAACTGTGTACAGTTTCAGTCTCCAAATCACAAATGGAGCACTGTGCTCAGTACCAGTCTCCTAATCACACTTAGAGCATTGTATACAGTCCGGTCTCTATATCACACTGGGAGCACTGTGCACTGATCCAGTCTCCATATCACACTTGGAGAACTGTGCACAGTTCCAGTCTCCATATCAAAATGGGAGCACTGTGCACAGTTCCAGTCTCCATATCACACTTGGAGCACTGTGTACAGTTCCAGTCTCCATATCACACTTGGAGTATTGTGCACGGTTCCAGTCTCCATATCACACTTGGAACACTGTGCACAGTTCTGGTCTCCATATCATACCTGGAGTATTGTGCACGGTTCCGGTCTCCATATCACACTTGGAGCACAGTGTATAGTTCCAGTCTCCATATTACACTTGGATCATTGTGCACAGTTCCATTCTCCAAATCCCACTTGGATTATTGTGCACAGTTCCAGTCACCATGTCACACTTGGAGCAATGTGCACAGTTCCAATCACTATATCAAACTTGGAGCGCGGTGCACAGTTCCAGTCTCTATATCACAGTTGGAGAACTGTGTACAGTTCCGGTCTCCACATCATACTTGGAGAACTGTGTACATTTCCAGCCTCCATATCACGCTTGGAGCACTAAGCACAGTTCAGGTCTCCATATCACACTTGGAGCACTGTGCATAGTTCCAGTCTCCATTTCTCGCTTGGAGCACTGTGTACATTTCCGGACTCGATATCATACTTGGAGCACTGTGCACATTTCCGGTCTCCATATCACACTTGGAGCATTGTGCACAGTTCCGGTCTCCATATCACGCTTGGTGCATTGTGTTAAATCCAGTCTCTATATCTCACTTGGAGCACTGTACACAGTTCCAGTCTCCATATCACGGTTGGTGCATTGTGTACAGTTCCAGTCTCCATATCACATTTGGCGCACTGTGCACAGTTCCAGCCTCCTTATCAAACTTGGAGCACTGTGCACAGTTCCGGTCTCCATATCACACTCGGAGCACTGTGGACAGTTCCAGTCACCATATCACACTTAAAGCACTGTGCACAGTTCCGGTCTCCATATCACACTTGGTGCACTGTGTACAGTTCCGGTCTCCATATCACACTTGGAGCACTGTGCACAGTTCCGGTCTCCATATCACACTCGGAGCACTGTGGACAGTTCCAGTCACCATATCACACTTAAAGCACTGTGCACAGTTCCGGTCTCCATATCACACTTGGTGCACTGTGTACAGTTCCGGTCTACATATCACACTTTGTGCACTGTGGACAGTTCCAGTCACCATATCACACCTGGAGCACTGTGCACAGTTCCAGTCTCCAAATCACACAAGGAGCACAGTGCACAGTTCCCGTCTCTATATCACACTTGGAGCATTGTGTACAGTTCCGGTCTCCATATCATACTTGGAGCACTGTGTACAGTTCCAGTCTCCAAATCACACTTGGTGCACTGTGTACAGTTCCAGTCTCCAAATCACACTTGGTGCACTGTGTACAGTTCCAGTCTCCATATCAAGCTTGGTGCACAGTGTACAGTTCTAGTCTCCATATCACACCTGGAGTAGTGTCCACAGTTCCATCCTCCATATCACACTTGGAGCACAGTGCACAGGTCTGGTCTCCACTTCTCACTTGTAGCACTATGCACAGTTCCAGTCTCCACTTCTCACTTGGAGCACTGTGCACAGTTCCAGTCTCCAAATCACACTTGTAGCACTATGCACAGTTCCAGTCTCCAAATCACACTTGTAGCATTGTGTACAGTTCCAGTCTCTATATCACACATGGAGCACTGTGTATAGTTCCGGTCTCCATATCATACCTGGAGAACTGTGTACAGTTTCAGTCTCCAAGTCACAAATGGAGCACTGTGCTCAGTACCAGTCTCCTTTTTAAATTGGAGCACTGTGAACAGTTCCTGTCTCCAAATCACACTTAAAGCACTGTGCACAGTTCCAGTCTCCATATCACGCTTGGAGCACTGTACACAGTTCCAGTCTCCATATCACACTTGGAGCACTGTGTACAGTTCCAGTCTCCATATTACACTTGGAGTATTGTGCACGGTTCCAGTCTCAATATCACACTTGGAACACTGTGCACAGTTCCGGTCTCCATGTCACACTTGGAGCACAGTGTATAGTTCCAGTCTCCATATTACACTTGGATCATTGTGCACAGTTCCATTCTCCAAATCCCACTTGGATTATTGTGCACAGTTCCAGTCACCATGTCACACTTGGAGCAATGTGCACAGTTCCAATCACTATATCAAACTTGGAGCGCGGTGCACAGTTCCAGTCTCTATATCACAGTTGGAGAACTGTGTACAGTTCCGGTCTCCACATCATACTTGGAGAACTGTGCACAGTTCCAGCCTCCATATCACACTTGGAGCACTGTGCACAGTTCCGGTCTCCATATCACACTTGGAGCACTGTGTATAGTTCCAGTCTCCAAATCCCACTTGGATTATTGTGCACAGTTCCAGTCTCCATATCACACTTGGAGCACTGTGCACATTTCCAGTCTCTATATCACACTTGGAGCACTGTGCACAGTTCCAGTCTCCATATCACGGTTGGTGCATTGTGTACAGTTCCAGTCTCCATATCACACCTGGAGCACTGTGCCCAGTTCCAGTCTCCAAATAACACAAGGAGCACAGTGCACAGTTCCCGTCTCTATATCACACTTGGAGCACTATGTACAGTTCCGGTCTCCATATCATACTTGGAGCACTGTGTACAGTTCCAGTCTCCATATCACGCTTGGTGCACTGTGTACAGTTCTAGGCTCCATATCACACCTGGAGTAGTGTCCACAGTTCCAGCCTCCATATCACACTTGGAGCACTGTGCACAGTTCTGGTCTCCACTTCTCACTTGTAGCACTATGCACAGTTCCAGGCTCCATATCACACTTGGAGGAATGTGCATTGTTCCAGTCTCTATATCACAATTGGTGCACTGTGTACAGTTCCAGTCACCAAATCACACTTGGTGCACTGTGCACTGTTCCAGTCTACATCTCACACTTGGAGGAATGTGCACAGTTCCGGTCTCCATATCATATTTGTAGCACTGTGTACAGTTCTGGTCTCCATATCATACTTGGAGCACCGTGTACAGTTCCAGTCTCCAAATCACACTTGGAGAACTGTACACAGTTCCAGTCTCCACATCACTCTTGGAGCACTGTACACAGTTCTGGTCTCAATTTCTCACTTGGAGGAATGTGCACTGTTCTGGTCTCCATATTACACTTGGTGCACAGTGTAAAGTTCCAGTCTCCAAGTCACACCTGGAGCACTGTGCACAGTTCCAGTCTCTATATCACACTTGGAGCACTGTGGACAGTTCCAGTTACCAAATCACACTTGGTGCACTGTGCATTGTTCCAGTCTACATCTCACACTCATAGCACTGTGTACAGTTCCTGGTCTCCACTTCTCACTTGGAGCACTGTGTACAGTTCTCGTCTCCATATCATGCTTGGAGCACTATGCACCGTGCCAGTCTCTATATCACACTTGGAGCACTGTGTACAGTTCCAGTCTCCACATCACACTTGGAGCACTGCATACAGTTCCAGTCTCCATATCATGCTTGGAGCACGATGCACAGTTCCAGTCTCCATTTCACACTCGTAGCACTGTGTACAGTTCCTGTCTCCATATCACGCTTGGAGTACTGTGCACAGTTCCATTCTCCAAATCACACTTGGAGCATTGTGTACGGTTCCAGTCTCCATATCACGCTTGGAGCACTGTGTACAGTTCCTGTCTCCATATCACGCTTGGAGTACTGTGCACAGTTCCATTCTCCAAATCACACTTGGAGCATTGTGTACGGTTCCAGTCTCCATATCACGCTTGGAGCACTGTACACAGTTCTGGTCTCAATTTCTCACTTGGAGCACTGTGTACGGTTACAGTCTCCATATCACGCTTGGAGCACTGTACTCAGTTCTGGTCTCCACTTCTCACTTGGAGCACTGTGTACAGTTCTCGTCTCCAAATCACACTTGGAGCAATGTGCACAGTTCCGGTCTTTTATCACGCTTCGAGCATTGTGTACAGATCCTGTCTCCATATCACACTTGGAGCACTGTGCACAGAACCAGTCTCCAAATGACACATGGAGCACAGTGCACAGTTCCAGTCTCTATATCACACTTGGAGCACTGTGTACAGTTCCGTTCTCCATATCATACTTGGAGCACTGTGTACAGTTCCGGTCTCCATATCACACTTAGAGCAAAGTGCACAGTTCCGGTCTTTTATCACGCTTCGAGCATTGTGTACAAATCCTGTCTCCATATCACGCTTGGAGCACTGTGCACAGAACCAGTCTCCACTTCTCACTTGGAGCACTGTGTACAGTTGCGGTCTCCATATCACACTTGGAGCACTGTACAGTTCCAGTTTCCATATTACACATGGAGCATTGTACACAGTTCCGGTCTCCATATCACACTTGGAGCACTGTGTACAGTTCCAGTCTCCATCTCACACTTGGAGCACTGTGTACAGTTCCAGTGTCCATATCACGCTTGGAGCACTGTGCACAGTTCCAGTCTCCATATCACACTTCGAGCAATGTGCACAGTTCCGGTCTTTTATCACGCTTCGAGCATTGTGTACAAATCCTGTCTCCATATCACGCTTGGAGCACTGTGCAAAGAACCAGTCTCCAAATCACACATGGAGCAGAGTGCACAGTTCCAGTCTCTATATCACACTTGGAGCACTGTGTACAGTTCCGGTCTCCAAATCACACATGGAGCACAGTGCACAGTTCCAGTCTCTATATCACACTTGGAGCACTGTGCACAGTTCCGGTCTCCAAATCACACTTGGAGCACTGTGCAAAGTTCCAGTCTCCATATCACACTTGGAGCACTGTGTACAGTTCTGGTCTCCACTTCTCACTTGTAGCACTATGCACAGTTCCAGGCTCCATATCACACTTGGAGGAATGTGCATAGTTCCAGTCTCTATATCACAATTGGTGCACTGTGTACAGTTCCAGACTCCATAAAACACTTGGAGCACTGTGCACAGTTCCTGTCTCCATATAACACTTGCAGCACTGTGAACAGTTCCTGTCTCCATATAACACTTGCAGCACTGTGAACAGTTCCTGTCTCTATATCACACTTGGAGCACTGTGTACAGTTCCAGTCTCCATATCACACATGGAGTATGGAGCACAGTTCCAGTCTCCAAATCACACTTGGAGCACTGTACACAGTTCCAGTCACCATATCACACTTTGTGCATTGTGTACAGTTCCAGCCTCCATATCACACTTGGAGCACTGTGTACAGTTCCAGTCTCCATTTCTCGCTTGGAGCACTGTGCACAATTCCAGTCTCCATATCACGCTTGGAGCACTCTGCACAGTTCTGGTCTCCATATCACACATGGAGCACTGTGCACAGTTCCAGTCTCCACATCACTCTTGGAGCACTGTGCACAGTTCCTGTCTCCATATCACGCTTGGAGCACTGTACACAGTTCTGGTCTCAATTTCTCACTTGGAGGAATGTGCACTGTTCTGGTCTCCATATTACACTTGGTGCACAGTGTAAAGTTCCAGTCTCCAAATCACACCTGGAGCACTGTGCACAGTTCCAGTCTCCACATCACACTTGGAGCACTGTGTACAGTTCCAGTCTCCATATCACGCTTGGAGGAATGTGCACAGTTCCAGTCTCCATATCACGCTTGGAGGAATGTGCACAGTTCCGGTCTCCATATCATACTTGGAGCACTGTGTACAGTTCCAGTTACCAAATCACACTTGGTGCACTGTGCATTGTTCCAGTCTACATCTCGCACTCATAGCACTGTGTACAGTTCCTGGTCTCCACTTCTCACTTGGAGCACTGTGTACAGTTCTCGTCTCCATATCATGCTTGGAGCACTATGCACCGTGCCAGTCTCTATATCACACTTGGAGCATTGTGTACAGTTCCAGTCTCCACATCACACTTGGAGCACTGCATACAGTTCCAGTCTCCACATCACGCTTGGAGCACTGTGTACAGTTCCTGTCTCCATATCACACATGGAGCACTGTGCACAGTTCCAGTCTCCATATCACGCTTGGAGCACTGTGCACAGTTCCAGTCTCCATATCACGCTTGGAGCACTGTACACAGTTCTGGTCTCAATTTCTCACTTGGAGCACTGTGTACAGTTACAGTCTCCATATCACGCTTGGAGCACTGTACTCAGTTCTGGTCTCCACTTCTCACTTGGAGCACTGTGCACAGTTCCAGTCTCCAAATTACACTTGGAGCAATGTGCACAGTTCCGGTCTTTTATCACGCTTCGAGCATTGTGTACAGATCCTGTCTCCATATCACACTTGGAGCACTGTGCACAGAACCAGTCTCCAAATGACAGGAGCACGTGCAAGTTCAGTCTCTATATCACACTTGGAGCACTGTGTACAGTTCCGTTCTCCATATCATACTTGGAGCACTGTGAACAGTTCCAGTCTCCAAATTACACTTGGAGCAATGTGCACAGTTCCGGTCTTTTATCACGCTTCGAGCATTGTGTACAGATCCTGTCTCCATATCACACTTGGAGCACTGTGCACAGAACCAGTCTCCAAATGACACATGGAGCACAGTGCACAGTTCCAGTCTCTATATCACACTTGGAGCACTGTGTACAGTTCCGTTCTCCATATCATACTTGGAGCACTGTGTACAGTTCCGGTCTCCATATCACACTTAGAGCAAAGTGCACAGTTCCGGTCTTTTATCACGCTTCGAGCATTGTGTACAAATCCTGTCTCCATATCACGCTTGGAGCACTGTGCACAGAACCCGTCTCCACTTCTCACTTGGAGCACTGTGTACAGTTCTCGTCTCCATATCACGCTTGGAGCACTATGCACAGTTCCAGTCTCCATATCATGCTTGGAGCACAGTACACAGTTCCAGTCTCCATATCACACTTCGAGCAATGTGCACAGTTCCGGTCTTTAAAATACTTGAGCAGCTGTGTACAGTTCCAGTCTCCATATCACACTTGGAGTATGGAGCACAGTTCCAGTCTCCAAATCACACTTGGAGCACTGTACACAGTTCCAGTCTCCATTTCTCGCTTGGAGCACTGTGTACAGTTCCAGTCACCATATCACGCTTGGAGCACTGTACACAGTTCCAGTCACCATATCACACTTGAAGCACTGTGCACAATTCCAGTCTCCATATCACGCTTGGAGCACTGTGCACAGTTCCGGTCTCCATATCACACTTGGAGCACTGTGCACAGTTCCGGTCTCCATATCACACTTGGAGCACTGTGCACAGTTCCAGTCTCTATATCACACTTGGAGCACTGTGTACAGTTCCGGTCTCCATATCACACTTGGAGCACTGTGTACAGTTCCAGTCTCCAAATCACACTTGGAGCACTGTGCAAAGTTCCAGTCTCCATATCACACTTGGAGCACTGTGCACAGTTCTGGTCTCCACTTCTCGCTTCGAGCATTGTGTACAAATCCTGTCTCCATATCACGTTTGGAGCACTGTGCACAGAACCAGTCTCCAAATTACACATGGAGCACAGTGCACAGTTCCAGTCTCTATATCACACTTGGCGCACTGTGTACAGTTCCGGTCTCCAAATCACACTTGGAGCACTGTGCAAAGTTCCAGCCTCCATATCACACTTGGAGCACTGTGTACAGTTCTGGTCTCCACTTCTCACTTGTAGCACTATGCACAGTTCCAGTCTCCATATCACACTTGGAGGAATGTGCATAGTTCCAGTCTCTATATCACAATTGGAGCACTGTATACAGTTCCGGTCTCCACATCATACTTGGAGCACTGTGCAAAGTTCCAGTCTCCATATCACACTTGGAGCACTGTGTACAGTTCTGGTCTCCACTTCTCACTTGTAGCACTGTGTACAGTTCCAGTCTCCATATCACACTTGGAGCACTGTGCACAATTCTTGTCTTTTATCACACTTGGAGTATTGTGCACAGTTACATTCTCCAAATCCCACTTGGAGTATTGTGTACAGTTCCAGTCACCATATCACACTTGAAGAAATGTGCACAGTTCCAATCTCTATATCACACTTGGAGCACTGTGTACAGTTCCGGTCTCCATATCATACTTGGAGCACTTTGTACAGTTCCGGTCTCCAAATCACACAAGGAGCACTGTGCACAGTTCCAGTCTCCAAATCACACATGGATCACTGTGCACAGTTCCAGTCTCCATATCACACTTGGAGCACTTTGTACAGTTCCGGTCTCCATATCATACTTGAGCAGCTGTGTACAGTTCCAGTCTCCATATCACACAAGGAGCACAGTGCACAGTTCCATTCTCTATATCACACAAGGAGCACGGTGCACAGTTCCAGTCTCTATATCACACTTGGAGCACTGTGTACAGTTCCGGTCTCCTTAAAATACTTGAGCAGCTGTGTACAGTTCCAGTCTCCATATCACACTTGGAGTATGGAGCACAGTTCCAGTCTCCAAATCACACTTGGAGCACTGTACACAGTTCCAGTCTCCATTTCTCGCTTGGAGCACTGTGTACAGTTCCAGTCACCATATCACACTTGAAGCACTGTGCACAATTCCAGTCTCCATATCACGCTTGGAGCACTGTGCACAGTTCCGGTCTCCATATCACACTTGGAGCACTGTGCACAGTTCCAGTCTCTATATCACACTTGGAGCATTGTGCACAGTTCCAGTCTCCAAATCACACAAGGAGCACTGTGCACAGTTCCAGTCTCTATATCACACTTGGAGCACTGTGTACAGTTCCGGTCTCCAAATCACAAATGGAGCACTGTGCTCAGTACCAGTCTCCAAATCACACTTAGAGCATTGTGTACAGTCCGGTCTCTATATCACACTTGGAGGACTGTGCACTGATCAAGTCTCCATATCTCACTTGGATCACTGTGCACAGTTCCAGTCTCCATATCACACTTGGAGCACTGTGCACAGTTCCGGTCTCCATAACACGGTTGGTGCATTGTGTAAAGTACCAGTCTCCATATCACACTTAAAGCACTGTTCACAGTTCCTGTCTCCATATCACACTTGGAGCACTGTGTACAGTTCCGGTCTGCATATCACACTTGGAGCATTGTGCACAGTTCCGGTCTCCATATCACACTTGGAGCAATGTGCACAATTCCTGTCTTTTATCACAGTCGTAGCACTGTGTACACTTCCTGTCTCCATATCACACTTGGAGCATTGTGTACAGTTCCAGTCTGCATATCAGGCTTGGAGCACTGTGTACAGTTCCAGTCTCCATATCACACTTGGAGCACTGTGTACAGTTCCAGTCTCCATATCACGCTTGGAGCACTGTGTACAGTTCCAGTCTCCATATCACACTTGGAGCACTGTGCACAGTTCCAGTCTCCATATCACACTTCGAGCAATGTGTACAGTTCCAGTGTCCATATCACGCTTGGAGCACTGTGCACAGTTCCGGTCTTTTATCACGCTTCGAGCATTGTGTACAGATCCTGTCTCCATATCACGCTTGGAGCACTGTGCACAGAACCAGTCTCCAAATCACACAAGGAGCACAGTGCACAGTTCCAGTCTCTATATCACACATGGAGCACTGTGTACAGTTCCGGTCTCCATATCATACTTGGAGCACTGTGCACAGTTCCAGTCTCCAAATCATACTTGGAGAATTGTGTACAGTCCGGTCTGCATATCACACTTGGATCACTGTGCACAGTTCCAGTCTCCATATCACACTTGGAGCAGTGTGAACCGTTCCTGTCTCCACATCACACTTGGAGTATTGTGCACAGTTCCGGTCTCCATGTCACACTTGGAGCATTGTGCATAATTCCGGTCTCCAAATCAGACAAGGAGCACTGTGCACAGTTCCAGTCTCTATATCACACTTGGAGAACTGTGTACAGTTCCAGTCTCCAAATCACACTTAGAGCATTGTGTACAGTCCAGTCTCTATATCACACTTGGAGGACTGTGCACTGATCCAGTCTCCATATCACACTTAAAGCACTGTTCACAGTTCCTGTCTCCATATCACACTTGGAGCACTGTGTACAGTTCCGGTCTGCATATCACACTTGGAGCACTGTGCACAGTTCCGGTCTCCATATCACGCTTGGAGGAATGTGCACAGTTCAGGTCTCCATATCACGCTTGGAGGAATGTGCACAGTTCCGGTCTCCATTTCTCGCTTGGAGCACTGTGCACAGTTCCGGTCTCTATATCACGCTTGGAGCACTGTGCACAGTTCCGGTCTCCATATCACGGTTGGTGCATTGTGTAAAGTTCCAGTCTCCATATCATGCTTGGAGCACTGTACACAGTTCCAGTCTCCATATCACGCTTGGTGCATTGTGTACAGTTCCTGTCTCCATATCACACTTGGAGCACTGTGCACAGTTCCGGTCTGCATATCACACTTGGAGCACTGTTCACAGTTCCTGTCTCCATATCACACTTGGAGCACTGTGTACAGTTCCGGTCTCCATATCACACTTGGAGCACTGTGTACAGTTCCGGTCTGCATATCACACTTGGAGCACTGTGTACAGTTCCGGTCTCCATATCAAACTTTGAGCACTGTGGACATTTCCAGTCACCATATCACACTTAAAGCACTGTGCACAGTTCCTGTCTCCATATAACACTTGCAGCACTGTGAACAGTTCCTGTCTCCATATCACACTTTGAGCACAGTGTAAAGTTCCAGTCTCCAAATCATACTTGGAGCACTGTGTATAGTTCCTGTCTCCATATTACACTTGGAGCATTGTGCACAGTTCCAGTCTCCATATCACACAAGGAGCACTGTGCACAGTTCCAGTCTCCACATCACACTTGGAGCACTGTGCACAGCTCCAGTCACCATATCACGCTTTGTGCATTGTGTACAGTTCCAGCCTCCATATCACACTTGGAGCACTGTGTACAGTTCCAGTCTCCATTTCTCGCTTCGAGCACTGTGTACAGTTCCAGTCACCATATCACACTTGAAGCACTGTGTACAGTTCCAGTCTCCATATCACGCTTGGAGCACTCTGCACAGTTCCAGTCTCCATATCAAACTTGGAGCATTGTGCATAATTCCGGTCTCCATATCACACTTGGAGCACTGTGCACAGTTCCAGTCTCCATATCACACATGGATCACTGTGCACAGTTCCAGTCTCCAAATCACAATTGGAGCACTGTGTACAGTCCGGTCTCTATATCACACTTGGAGGACTGTGCACTGATCCAGTCTCCATATCACACTTCGAGCAATGTGCACAGTTCCAGTGTCCATATCACACTTAAAGCACTGTTCACAGTTCCTGTCTCCATATCACACTTGTAGCACTGTGCACAGTTCCAGTCTCCATATCACACTTCGAGCAATGTGCACAGTTCCGGTCTTTTATCACGCTTCGAGCATTGTGTACAGATCCTGTCTCCATATCACGCTTGGAGCACTGTGCACAGAACCAGTCTCCATATCACGCTTGGAGCACTGTGCACAGAACCAGTCTCCAAATCATACATGGAGCAGAGTGCACAGTTCCAGTCTCTATATCACACTTGGAGCACTGTGTACAGTTCCGGTCTCCAAATCACACATGGAGCACAGTGCACAGTGCCAGTCTCTATATCACACTTGCAGCACTGTGTACAGTTCTACTCTCCATATCACACCTGGAGTAGTGTCCACAGTTCTGGTCTCCATTTCACAATTGGAGCACTGTACACAGTTCTGGTCTCCACTTCTCACTTGTAGCACTGTGCACAGTTCCAGTCTCCACTTCTGACTTGTAGCACTGTGCATAGTTCCGGTCTCCATATCACAATTGGAGGAATGTGCACAGTTCCAGTCTCTATATCACACTTGAAGCACTGTGCACAGTTCCAGTCTCCATATCACACTTGGAGCACTGTGTATAGTTCCAGTCTCCAAATCACACTTGGAGCAATGTGCACAGTTCCGGTCTTTTATCACGCTTCGAGCATTGTGTACAGATCCTGTCTCCATATCACGCTTGGAGCACTGTGCACAGAACCAGTCTCCAAATCATACATGGAGCAGAGTGCACAGTTCCAGTCTCTATATCACACTTGGAGCACTGTGTACAGTTCCGGTCTCCAAATCACACATGGAGCATTGTGCACAGTTCCAGTCTCTATATCACACTTGCAGCACTGTGTACAGTTCTACTCTCCATATCACACCTGGAGTAGTGTCCACAGTTCTGGTCTCCATTTCACAATTGGAGCACTGTACACAGTTCCAGTCTCCACTTCTGACTTGTAGCACTGTGCATAGTTCCGGTCTCCATATCACAATTGGAGGAATGTGCACAGTTCCAGTCTCTATATCACACTTGAAGCACTGTGCACAGTTCCAGTCTCCATATCACACTTGGAGCACTGTGTATAGTTCCAGTCTCCATATTACACTTGGAGTATTGTGCACAGTTCCAGTCACCATATCACGCTTTGTGCACTGTGCACAGTTCCAGTCTCTATATCACACTTGGAGCATTGTGTACAGTTCCAGTCTCCAAATCACACAAGGAGCACTGTGCACAGTTCCAGTCTCTATATCACACTTGGAGCATTGTGTACAGTTCCAGTCTCCAAATCACACAAGGAGCACTGTGCACAGTTCCAGTCTCCATATCACACATGGATCACTGTGTACAGTTCCGGTCTCCATATCATACTTGGAGCACTGTGCACAGTTCCAGTCTCCAAATCATACTTGGAGAATTGTGTACAGTCCGGTCTCCATATCACACTTGGATTACTGTGCACAGTTCCAGTCTCCATATCACACTTGGAGCAGTGTGAACCGTTCCTGTCTCCACATCACACTTGGAGTATTGTGCACAGTTCCGGTCTCCATGTCACACTTGGAGCATTGTGCATAATTCCGGTCTCCAAATCACACAAGGAGCACTGTGCACAGTTCCAGTCTCTATATCACGCTTTGTGCACTGTGCACAGTTCCAGTCTCTATATCACACTTGGAGCACTGTGTACAGTTCCAGTACACATATCACACTTGGAGTACTGTACACAGTTCCAGTCTCCATATCACACATGGATCACTGTGCACAGTCCGGTCTCTATATCACACTTGGAGGACTGTGTACTGATCCAGTCTCCATATCACACTTAAAGCACTGTTCACAGTTCCTGTCTCCATATCACACTTGGAGCACTGTACACAGTTCCAGTCACCATATCACGCTTGGAGCACTGTGCACAGCTCCAGTCACCATATCACGCTTTGTGCATTGTGTACAGTTCCAGCCTCCATATCACACTTGGAGCACTGTGTACAGTTCCAGTCTCCATTTCTCGCTTCGAGCACTGTGTACAGTTCCAGTCTCCATATCACACTTGGAGCACTGTGTACAGTTCTCGTCTCCAAATCACACTTGGAGCAATGTGCACAGTTCCGGTCTTTTATCACGCTTCGAGCATTGTGTACAGATCCTGGCTCCATATCACGCTTGGAGCACTGTGCACAGAACCAGTCTCCAAATCATACATGGAGCAGAGTGCACAGTTCCAGTCTCTATATCACACTTGGAGCACTGTGTACAGTTCCGGTCTCCAAATCACACATGGAGCACAGTGCACAGTGCCAGTCTCTATATCACACTTGCAGCACTGTGTACAGTTCTACTCTCCATATCACACCTGGAGTAGTGTCCACAGTTCTGGTCTCCATTTCACAATTGGAGCACTGTGCACAGTTCCAGTCTCCACTTCTGACTTGTAGCACTGTGCACAGTTCCGGTCTCCATATCACAATTGGAGGAATGTGCACAGTTCCAGTCTCTATCTCACACTTGAAGCACTCTGCACAGTTCCAGTCTCCATAGCAAACTTGGAGCATTGTGCACAGCTCCAGTCTCCAAATCACACAAGGAGCACTGTGCACAGTTCCAGTCTCTATATCACACTTGGCGCACTGTGCACAGTTCCAGTCTCCATATCACACTTGGAGTATTGTGTACAGTTCCAGTCACCATATCACACTTGGAAAAATGTGTACAGTTCCAATCTCCATATCACACTTGGAGTACGGAGCACAGTTCCAGTCTCCAAATCACACTTGGAGCACTGTGCAGGGTTCCAGTCTCTATATCACTCTTGGAGCACTGTACACAGTTCTGGTCTCCATTTCTCACTTGGAGGATTGTGCACAGTTCCAGTCTCTATATCACACTTGGAGCACAGTCCACAAATCCAGTCTCCATATTACACTTGGAGCATTGTGCACAGTTCCATTCTCCAAATCCGACTTGGAGAAATGTGCACAGTTCCAATCTCTATATCACACTTAGAGCACTTTGTACAGTTCCGGTCTCCAAATCACACTTGGATCACTGTGCACAGTTCCATTCTCTATATCACACTTGGAGTACGGAGCACAGTTCAAGTTTCCAAATCACACTTGGAGCACTGTGTACAGTCCAGTCTCCATATCACACTTGGAACACTTTTCACAGTTCCGGTCTCCATATCACGCTTGGAGCACTGTGCACAGCTCCAGTCACCATATCACGCTTTGTGCACTGTGCACAGTTCCAGTCTCCATATCACACTTGGAGCACTGTGTACAGTTCCAGTCTCCAAATCACACAAGGAGCACTGTGCACAGTTCCAGTCTCTATATCACACTTGGAGCACTGTGCACAGTTCCAGTCTCCATATCACACTTGGAGCAGTGTGCACAGTTCCTGTCTCCACATCACACTTGGAGTATTGTGCACAGTTCCGGTCTCCACTTCTCACTTGGAGCACTGTGCACAGATTCCAGTCTCCAAATCTCACATGGAGCACTGTGCACAGTTCCAGTCTCTATATCACACTTGGAGAACTGTGTACAGTTCCAGTCTCCAATTCGACCTTAGAGCATTGTGTACAGTTCCGGTCTCTATATCACAATTGGAGGAATGTGCACAGTTCCAGTCTCCATATCATGCTTGGAGCACTGTGTACAGTTCCAGTCTCCACTTCTGACTTGTAGCACTGTGCACAGTTCCGGTCTCCATATCACAATTGGAGGAATGTGCACAGTTCCAGTCTCCATATCACGCTTGGAGCACTGTGTACAGTTCCAGTCTCCATATCACGCTTGGAGCACTGTGCACAGTTCCAGTCTCTATATCACACTTGGAGCACTGTGTACAGTTCCAGTCTCTATATCACACTTGGAGCACTGTGTACAGTTCCAGTCTCCATAACACACTTGGAGTACTGTGCACAGTTCCAGTCTCCATATCACAATTGGAGGAATGTGCACAGTTCCAGTCTCCATATCATGCTTGGAGCACTGTGTACAGTTCCAGTCTCCAAATCACACTTGGAGCACTGTGCACAGTTCCAGTCTCCATATCACACTTCGAGCACTGTGCACAGTTCCAGTCTCTATATCACACTTGGAGCACTGTGTACAGTTCTCGTCTCCAAATCACACTTAGAGCAATGTGCACAGTTCCGGTCTTTTATCACGCTTCGAGCATTGTGTACAGATCCTGGCTCCATATCACGCTTGGAGCACTGTGTACAGTTCCAGTCTCTATATCACACTTGGAGCACTGTGTACAGTTCCGGTCTCCAAATCACACATGGAGCACAGTGCACAGTGCCAGTCTCTATATCACACTTGCAGCACTGTGTACAGTTCTACTCTCCATATCACACCTGGAGTAGTGTCCACAGTTCTGGTCTCCATTTCACAATTGGAGCACTGTACACAGTTCTGGTCTCCACTTCTCACTTGTAGCACTATGCACAGTTCCAGTCTCCACTTCTGACTTGTAGCACTGTGCACAGTTCCGGTCTCCATATCACAATTGGAGGTATGTGCACAGTTCCAGTCTCTATCTCACACTTGAAGCACTGTGCACAGCTCCAGTCTCCAAATCACACAAGGAGCACTGTGCACAGCTCCAGTCTCCAAATCACACAAGGCGCACTGTGCACAGTTCCAGTCTCTATATCACACTTGGCGCACTGTGCACAGTTCCAGTCTCTATATCACACTTGGCGCACTGTGCACAGTTCCAGTCTCCATATCACACTTGGAGTATTGTGTACAGTTCCAGTCACCATATCACACTTGGAAAAATGTGTACAGTTCCAATCTCCATATCACACTTGGAGTACGGAGCACAGTTCCAGTCTCCAAATCACACTTGGAGCACTGTGTACAGTTGCAGTCACCAAATCACACTTGGTGCACTGTGCACTGTTCCAGTCTACATCTCGCACTCGTAGCACTGTGCACAGTTCCTGTCTCCATATCACGCTTGGAGCACTGTACACAGTTCTGGTCTCCATTTCTCACTTGGAGGATTGTGCACAGTTCCAGTCTCTATATCACACTTGGAGCACAGTCCACAAATCCAGTCTCCATATTACACTTGGAGCATTGTGCACAGTTCCATTCTCCAAATCCGACTTGGAGAAATGTGCACAGTTCCAATCTCTATATCACACTTGGAGCACTTTGTACAGTTCCAGTCTCCAAATCACTCAAGGAGCACTGTGCACAGTTCCATTCTCTATATCACACTTGGAGTACGGAGCACAGTTCAAGTTTCCAAATCACACTTGGAGCACTGTGTACAGTTCCAGTCTCCATATCACGCTTGGAGCACTATGCACAGTTCGAGTCTCCATATCAAACTTGGAAACTGTGCAAAGTTCCGGTCTCCATATCACACTTGGAGCACCGTGTACAGTTCCAGTCTCTATATCACACTTGGAGCACTGTGTACAGTTCCAGTCTCTATATCACTCAAGGAGCACTGTGTACAGTTCCAGTCTCTATATCACACAAGGAGCACTGTGTACAGTTCCAGTCTCTATATCACACAAGGAGCACTGTGCACAGTTCTGGTCTCCATATTACACTTGGAGGAATGTGCACAGTTCCTGTCTCCTTATCACTCTAGGAGCGCGGTGCACAGTTCAGGTCTCCATATCATACTTGGAGCACTGTGTACAGTTCAGGTCTCCATATCATACTTGGAGCACTGTGTACTGTTCCGGACTCCAAATCACACATGGAGCGCAGTGCACAGTTCCAGTCTCTATATCACACATGGAGCACGGTGCACAGTTCCGGTCTCCATATCATTCTTGGAGCACTGTGTACAGTTTCAGTCTCCAAATCACACAAGGAGCACAGTGCACAGTTCCAGTCTCTATATCACACTTGGAGCATTGTGTACAGTTCCAGTCTCTATATCACACTTGGAGCGCGGCGCACAGTTCCGGTCTCCATATCATACTTGGAGCACTGTGTACAGTTCCAGTCTCCAAATCACACAAGGAGCACAGTGCACAGTGCCAGTCTGTATATCACACTTGCAGCACTGTGTACAGTTCTACTCTCCATATCACACCTGGAGTAGTGTCCACAGTTCTGGTCTCCATTTCACAATTGGAGCACTGTACATAGTTCTGGTCTCCACTTCTCACTTGTAGCACTATGCACAGTTCCAGTCTCCACTTCTGACTTGTAGCACTGTGCACAGTTCCAGTCTCCACTTCTGACTTGTAGCACTGTGCACAGTTCCGGTCTCCATATCACAATTGGAGGAATGTGCACAGTTCCAGTCTCCATATCATGCTTGGAGCACTGTGTACAGTTCCAGTCTCCACTTCTGACTTGTAGCACTGTGCACAGTTCCGGTCTCCATATCACAATTGGAGGAATGTGCACAGTTCCAGTCTCCATATCACGCTTGGAGCACTGTGTACAGTTCCAGTCTCCATATCACACTTGGAGCACTGTGTACAGTTCCAGTCTCCATATCACGCTTGGAGCACTGTGTACAGTTCCAGTCTCCATATCACACTTGGAGCACTGTGTACAGTTCCAGTCTCCATATCACGCTTGGAGCACTGTGTACAGTTCCAGTCTCCATATCACACTTGGAGCACTGTGCACAGTTCCAGTCTACATCTCACACTTGGAACATTGTGCACAGTTCCAGTCTGCATATCACTCTTGGGGCACGGTGCACAGTTCTGGTCTCCATATCATTCTTGGAGCATTGTGTACAGTTCCAGTACCCATATCACACATGGAGCACTGTGCACAGTTCCAGTCTCCATATCACACTTGGAGCACTGTGCACAGTTCCAGTCTCCATATCACGCTTGGAGCACTGTGCACTGAACCAGTCTCCATATCACGCTTGGAGCACTGTGCACAGTTCCAGTCTCCATATCACACTTGGAGCACTGTGCACAGTTCCGGTCTTTTATCACGCTTAGAGCACTGTGTACAGTTCCTGTTTCCATATCACCCTTGGAGGACTGTGCACAGAACCAGTCTCCAAATCACACATGGAGCACTGTGTACAGTTCCGGGGTCCAAATCACACATGGAGCACAGTGCACAGTTCCAGTCTCCATATCACACTTGGAGCACTGTGCGCAGTTCCAGTCTCCATATCACACTTCGTGGAATGTGCACAGTTCCAGTCTCCATATCACACTTGGAGCACTGTGTACAGTTCCAGTCACCAAATCACACTTGGTGCACTGTGCACTGTTCCAGTCTACATCTCACACTCGTAGCACTGTGCACAGTTCCTGTCTCCATTTCACGCTTGGAGCACTGTGCATAGTTCCAGTCTCTATATCACACTTGTTGCATTGTGTACAGTTCCAATACCCATATCACACATGTAGCACTGTGTACAGTTCCAGTCTCTATATCACACTTGGATCACTGTGCACAGTTCCAGTCTCCATATCACACTTGCAGCACTGTGCACAGTTCCAGTCTCCATATCACACTTGGAGCACTGTGTACAGTTCCAGTCTCCATAACACACTTGGAGCACTGTGTACAGTTCCAGTCTCCATATCACACTTGGAGCACTGTGTACAGTTCCAGTCTCCATATCACACTTGGAGCACTGTGCAAAGTTCCAGTCTCCATATCACACTTGGAGGAATGTGAACAGTTCCAGTCTCTATATCACACTTGGAGCACTGTGCACAGTTCCAGTCTCCATATCACACTTCGAAGAATGTGCACAGATCCGGTCTCCAAATCATACTTGGAGCACTGTGTACAGTTCCAGTCACCAAATCACACTTGGTGCACTGTGCACTGTTCCAGTCTACATCTCACACTCGTAGCACTGTGTACAGTTCCTGTCTCCATTTCACGCTTGGAGCACTGTGCACAGTTCCAGTCTCCATATCACACTTGGAGCATTGTGCACAGTTCCAGTCTCCACATCACACTAGGAGCACTGTGCACAGTTCCAGTCTCCATATCACACTTGTTGCATTGTGTACAGTTCCAGTACCCATATCACAGTTGGAGCACTGTGCACAGTTCCAGTCTCTATATCACACTTGGAGCGCGGTGTACATTTCCAGTCTCCATATCACGCTTGGAGCACTGTGCACAGTTCCGGTCTCCATATCATACTTGGAGCACTGTGCACAGTTCCAGTCTCCATATCACACATGGAGCACTGTGCACGGTTCCAGTCTCCATATCACACTTGGAGCACTGTACACAGTTCTGGTCTCAATTTCTCACTTGGAGCACTGTGTACAGTTCCAGTCTCCATATCACGCTTGGAGCACTTTGTACAGTTCTAGTCTCCATATCACGCTTGGAGCACAGTGCACAGTTCCAGTCTCCATATCACGCTTGGAGCACTGTGCACAGTTCCGGTCTTTTATCACGCTTAGAGCACTGTGTACAGTTCCTGTTTCCATATCATCCTTGGAGGACTGTGCACAGTTCCAGTCTCTATATCACACTTGGAGCATGGTGCACAGTTCCTGTCTCCATATCACACTTGGAGCACTGTGTACAGTTCCAGTCTCTATATCACACTTGGAGCGCGATGTACATTTCCAGTCTCCATATCACGCTTGGAGCACTGTGCACAGTTCCGGTCTCCATATCATACTTGGAGCACTGTGCACAGTTCCAGTCTCCATATCACACATGGAGCACTGTGCACGGTTCCAGTCTCCATATCACACTTGGAGCACTGTACACAGTTCTGGTCTCAATTTCTCACTTGGAGCACTGTGTACAGTTCCAGTCTCCATATCACGCTTGGAGCACTTTGTACAGTTCTAGTCTCCATATCACGCTTGGAGCACAGTGCACAGTTCCAGTCTCCATATCACGCTTGGAGCACTGTGCACAGTTCCGGTCTTTTATCACGCTTAGAGCACTGTGTACAGTTCCTGTTTCCATATCATCCTTGGAGCACTGTGTACAGTTCCAGTCTCCATTTCACATTTGGTGGAATGTGCACAGTTCCGGTGTCCTTATCACACTCGGAGCACTGTGCACAGTTCCAGACACCAAATCATGCTTGGAGCACTGTGTACAGTTCCAGACACCAAATCATGCTTGGAGCACTGTGTACAGTTCCTGTCTCCATATCACGCTTGCATCACTTTTATACAGCTCCGGTCTCCATATCATACTTGGAGCACTGTCCACAGTTCCAGTCTCCATATTACACTTGGAGCACTGTGTACAGTTCCACTCTCCATATTACACTTGGAGGAATGTGCACAGTTCTGGTCTCCAAGTCACACTTGGAGCACTGTGCACAATTCCGTTCTCCATTTCTCGCTTGGAGGAATGTGCACAGTTCTGGTCTCCAAATCACAGTTGGAGAACGGTGCACAGTTCTGGTCCCCATATTACACTTGGAGCACTGTGCACAGTTCCAGTCTCCATATCACACTTGGAGCACTGTGTACAGTTCCAGTCTCCATATCACACTTGGAGCGCGGTGCACAGTTCCAGTCTCTATATCACACTTGGAGCACTGTGTACAGTTCCAGTCTCTATATCACACTTGGAGCACTGTGTACAGTTCCAGTCTCCATATCATGCTTGGAGCACTGTACACATTTCCAGTCTCCATATCACACTTGGAGCACTGTGTACAGTTCCAGTCTCCATATCACAAATGGAGCACTGTCCACAGTTCCAGTCTCCATATCACACTTGGAGCACTGTGTATAGTCCAAGTCTCCAAATCACACTTGGAGCACTGTGTACAGTTCCAGTCTCCATATCATGCTTGGAGCACTGTACACATTTCCAGTCTCCATATCACACTTGGAGCACTGTGTACAGTTCCAGTCTCCATATCACAAATGGAGCACTGTCCACAGTTCCAGTCTCCATATTACACTTGGAGCACTGTGTACAGTTCCACTCTCCATATTACACTTGGAGGAATGTGCACAGTTCTGGTCTCCAAGTCACACTTGGAGCACTGTGCACAATTCCGTTCTCCATTTCTCGCTTGGAGGAATGTGCACAGTTCTGGTCTCCAAATCACAGTTGGAGAACGGTGCACAGTTCTGGTCCCCATATTACACTTGGAGCACTGTACACAGTTCCAGTCTCCATATCACACTTGGAGCACTGTGTACAGTTCCAGTGTCCATATAACACTTGGAGCACTGTGCACAGTTCCAGTCTCTATATCACACTTGGAGCGCGGTGCACAGTTCTGGTCTCCATATCATACTTGGAGCACTGTGTACAGTTGCGGTCTCCATATCACACTTGTAGCACTGTGTACAGTTCCAGTCTCCATCTCACACTTGGAGCACTGTGTACAGTTCCAGTCTCTATATCACAATTGGGGCACTGTGCACAGTTCCAGTCTCCATATCATACTTGGAGCACTGTGTACAGTTGCGGTCTCCATATCACACTTGGAGGAATGTGCACAGTTCCAGTCTCCATATCACACTTGGCGCACTGTGCACAGTTCCAGTCACCAAATCACACTTGGAGCACTGTGCACAGTTCTGGTCTTCATTTCTCACTTGGAGGATTGTGCACTGTTCTGGTCTCCATATTACACTTGGAGCACTGTGTACAGTTCCAGTCTCTATATCACACTTGGAGCACTGTGCGCAGTTCCAGTCTCCATATCACACTTCGAGGAATGTGCACAGTTCCGGTCTCCATATCACTCTTGGAGCACGGTGCACAGATCCGGTCTCCAAATCATACTTGGAGCACTGTGCACAGTTCCAGTCTACATCTCACACTTGGAGCAATGTGCACAGTTCCAGTCTGCATATCACTCTTGGGGCACGGTGCACAGTTCTGGTCTCCATTTCACACTTGGAGCACTGTGCACAGTTCCAGTCTCCAAATCACACTTGGAGCACTGTGCACAGTTCTGGTCTCCATATTACACTTGGAGGAATGTGCACAGTTCCTGTCTCCTTATCACTCTAGGAGCACGGTGCACAGTTCAGGTCTCCATATCACACTTGGAACATTGTGCACAGTTCCAGTCTGCATATCACTCTTGGGGCACGGTGCACAGTTCTGGTCTCCATATCATTCTTGGAGCATTGTGTACAGTTCCAGTACCCATATCACACATGGAGCACTGTGCACAGTTCCAGTCTCCATATCACACTTGGAGCACTGTGTTCAGTTCCAGTCTCTATATCACACTTGGAGCACTGTGTTCAGTTCCAGTCTCTATATCACACTTGGAGCACTGTGTTCAGTTCCAGTCTCTATATCACACTTGGAGCACTGTGTTCAGTTCCAGTCTCTATATCACACTTGGAGCACTGTGTACAGTTCCAGTCTCCATAACAGACTTGGAGCATTGTGTACATTTCCGGTCTCCATATCACACTTGGAGCGCTGTGTTCAGTTCCAGTCTCTATATCACACTTGGAGCACTGTGCACAGTTCCAGTCTCCATATCACACTTGGAGCACTGTGCACAGTTCCGGTCTTTTATCACGCTTAGAGCACTGTGTACAGTTCCTGTTTCCATATCACCCTTGGAGTACTGTGCACAGAACCAGTCTCCAAATCACACATGGAGCACTGTGTACAGTTCCGGGGTCCAAATCACACATGGAGCACAGTGCACAGTTCCAGTCTCCATTTCACACTTGGAGCACTGTGCGCAGTTCCAGTCTCCATATCACACTTCGTGGAATGTGCACAGTTCCAGTCTCCATATCACACTTGGAGCACTGTGTACAGTTCCAGTCACCAAATCACACTTGGTGCACTGTGCACTGTTCCAGTCTACATCTCACACTCGTAGCACTGTGCACAGTTCCTGTCTCCATTTCACGCTTGGAGCACTGTGCATAGTTCCAGTTTCTATATCACACTTGGAGCATTGTCTACAGTTCCAATACCCATATCACACATGTAGCACTGTGTACAGTTCCAGTCTCTATATCACACTTGGAGCACTGTGCACAGTTCCAGTCTCCATATCACACTTGGAGCACTGTGTACAGTTCCAGTCTCCATAACACACTTGGAGCACTGTGTACAGTTCCAGTCTCCATATCACACTTGGAGCACTGTGTACAGTTCCAGTCTCCATATCACACTTGGAGCACTGTGCAAAGTTCCAGTCTCCATATCACACTTGGAGGAATGTGAACAGTTCCAGTCTCTATATCACACTTGGAGCACTGTGTACAGTTCCAGTCTCCATATCACACTTCGAAGGAATGTGCACAGATCCGGTCTCCAAATCATACTTGGAGCACTGTGTACAGTTCCAGTCACCATATCACACTTGGTGCACTGTGCACTGTTCCAGTCTACATCTCACACTCGTAGCACTGTGTACAGTTCCTGTCTCCATTTCACGCTTGGAGCACTGTGCACAGTTCCAGTCTCCATATCACACTTGGAGCATTGTGCACAGATCCAGTCTCCACATCACACTAGGAGCACAGTGCACAGTTCCGGTCTCCATATCACACTTGTTGCATTGTGTACAGTTCCAGTACTCTATATCACAGTTGGAGCACTGTGCACAGTTCCAGTCTCTATATCACACTTGGAGCGCGGTGTACATTTCCAGTCTCCATATCACGCTTGGAGCACTGTGCACAGTTCCGGTCTCCATATCATACTTGGAGCACTGTGCACAGTTCCAGTCTCCATATCACACATGGAGCACTGTGCACGGTTCCAGTCTCCATATCACACTTGGAGCACTGTACACAGTTCTGGTCTCAATTTCTCACTTGGAGCACTGTGTACAGTTCCAGTCTCCATATCACGCTTGGAGCACTTTGTACAGTTCTAGTCTCCATATCACGCTTGGAGCACAGTGCACAGTTCCAGTCTCCATATCACGCTTGGAGCACTGTGCACAGTTCCGGTCTTTTATCACGCTTAGAGCACTGTGTACAGTTCCTGTTTCCATATCATCCTTGGAGGACTGTGCACAGTTCCAGTCTCTATATCACACTTGGAGCATGGTGCACAGTTCCTGTCTCCATATCACACTTGGAGCACTGTGTACAGTTCCAGTCTCTATATCACACTTGGAGCGCGATGTACATTTCCAGTCTCCATATCACGCTTGGAGCACTGTGCACAGTTCCGGTCTCCATATCATACTTGGAGCACTGTGCACAGTTCCAGTCTCCATATCACACATGGAGCACTGTGCACGGTTCCAGTCTCCATATCACACTTGGAGCACTGTACACAGTTCTGGTCTCAATTTCTCACTTGGAGCACTGTGTACAGTTCCAGTCTCCATATCACGCTTGGAGCACTTTGTACAGTTCTAGTCTCCATATCACGCTTGGAGCACAGTGCACAGTTCCAGTCTCCATATCACGCTTGGAGCACTGTGCACAGTTCCGGTCTTTTATCACGCTTAGAGCACTGTGTACAGTTCCTGTTTCCATATCATCCTTGGAGCACTGTGTACAGTTCCAGTCTCCATTTCACATTTGGTGGAATGTGCACAGTTCCGGTGTCCTTATCACACTCGGAGCACTGTGCACAGTTCCAGACACCAAATCATGCTTGGAGCACTGTGTACAGTTCCAGACACCAAATCATGCTTGGAGCACTGTGTACAGTTCCTGTCTCCATATCACGCTTGCATCACTTTTATACAGCTCCGGTCTCCATATCATACTTGGAGCACTGTCCACAGTTCCAGTCTCCATATTACACTTGGAGCACTGTGTACAGTTCCACTCTCCATATTACACTTGGAGGAATGTGCACAGTTCTGGTCTCCAAGTCACACTTGGAGCACTGTGCACAATTCCGTTCTCCATTTCTCGCTTGGAGGAATGTGCACAGTTCTGGTCTCCAAATCACAGTTGGAGAACGGTGCACAGTTCTGGTCCCCATATTACACTTGGAGCACTGTGCACAGTTCCAGTCTCCATATCACACTTGGAGCACTGTGTACAGTTCCAGTCTCCATATCACACTTGGAGCGCGGTGCACAGTTCCAGTCTCTATATCACACTTGGAGCACTGTGTACAGTTCCAGTCTCTATATCACACTTGGAGCACTGTGTACAGTTCCAGTCTCCATATCATGCTTGGAGCACTGTACACATTTCCAGTCTCCATATCACACTTGGAGCACTGTGTACAGTTCCAGTCTCCATATCACAAATGGAGCACTGTCCACAGTTCCAGTCTCCATATCACACTTGGAGCACTGTGTATAGTCCAAGTCTCCAAATCACACTTGGAGCACTGTGTACAGTTCCAGTCTCCATATCATGCTTGGAGCACTGTACACATTTCCAGTCTCCATATCACACTTGGAGCACTGTGTACAGTTCCAGTCTCCATATCACAAATGGAGCACTGTCCACAGTTCCAGTCTCCATATTACACTTGGAGCACTGTGTACAGTTCCACTCTCCATATTACACTTGGAGGAATGTGCACAGTTCTGGTCTCCAAGTCACACTTGGAGCACTGTGCACAATTCCGTTCTCCATTTCTCGCTTGGAGGAATGTGCACAGTTCTGGTCTCCAAATCACAGTTGGAGAACGGTGCACAGTTCTGGTCCCCATATTACACTTGGAGCACTGTACACAGTTCCAGTCTCCATATCACACTTGGAGCACTGTGTACAGTTCCAGTGTCCATATAACACTTGGAGCACTGTGCACAGTTCCAGTCTCTATATCACACTTGGAGCGCGGTGCACAGTTCTGGTCTCCATATCATACTTGGAGCACTGTGTACAGTTGCGGTCTCCATATCACACTTGTAGCACTGTGTACAGTTCCAGTCTCCATCTCACACTTGGAGCACTGTGTACAGTTCCAGTCTCTATATCACAATTGGGGCACTGTGCACAGTTCCAGTCTCCATATCATACTTGGAGCACTGTGTACAGTTGCGGTCTCCATATCACACTTGGAGGAATGTGCACAGTTCCAGTCTCCATATCACACTTGGCGCACTGTGCACAGTTCCAGTCACCAAATCACACTTGGAGCACTGTGCACAGTTCTGGTCTTCATTTCTCACTTGGAGGATTGTGCACTGTTCTGGTCTCCATATTACACTTGGAGCACTGTGTACAGTTCCAGTCTCTATATCACACTTGGAGCACTGTGCGCAGTTCCAGTCTCCATATCACACTTCGAGGAATGTGCACAGTTCCGGTCTCCATATCACTCTTGGAGCACGGTGCACAGATCCGGTCTCCAAATCATACTTGGAGCACTGTGTACAGTTCCAGTCACCAAATCACACTTGGTGCACTGTGCACTGTTCCAGTCTACATCTCACACTCGTAGCACTGTGCACAGTTCCTGTCTCCATTTCACGCTTGGAGCACTGTGCACAGTTCAAGTCTCTATATCACACTTGGAGCACTGTGTACAGTTCCAGTCTCCACATCACACTTGGCGCACTGTGAACAGTTCCAGTCTCCACATCACACTTGGCGCACTGTGAACAGTTCCAGTCTCCATATCACACTTGGAGCATTGTGTACAGTTTCAGTCTCCATATCACACTTGCAGCACTGTGTACAGTTCCAGTACCCATATAACACTTGGAGCACTGTGTACAGTTCCAGTCTCCATATCACACTTGGAGCACTGTGCACAGTTCCAGTCTCCATATCACACTTGGAGGAATGTGCACAGTTTCAGTCTCCATATCACACTTGGAGCATTGTGTACATTTCCAGTACCCATATCACACTTGTAGCACTGTGCACAGTTTCAGTCTCCATATCACACTTGTAGCACTGTGTACAGTTCCAGTCTCCATATCACACTTGGAGCATTGTGTATTTCCAGTACCCATATCACACTTGTAGCACTGTGCACAGTTCCAGTCTCCATATCACACTTCGAGGAATGTGCACAGTTCCGGTCTCCATATCACTCTTGGAGCACTGTGCACAGTTCCGGTCTCCAAATCATACTTGGTGCACTGTGCACTGTTCCAGTCTACATCTCACACTCGTAGCACTGTGTACAGTTCCTGTCTCCATATCACGCTTGGAGCACTGTACACAGTTCCAGTCTCTATATCACACTTAGAGCACTGTGTACAGTTCCTGTTTCCATATCACCCTTGGAGGACTGTGCACAGAACCAGTCTCCAAATCACACATGGAGCACAGTGTACAGTTCCAGTCTCTATATCACACTTGGAGCACTGTGCACAGATCCAGTCTCCATATCACGCTTGGAGCACTTTGTACAGTTCTAGTCTCCATATCACGCTTGGAGCACAGTGCACAGTTCCAGTCTCCATATCACGCTTGGAGCACTGTGCACAGTTCCGGTCTTTTATCACGCTTAGAGCACTGTGTACAGTTCCTGTTTCCATATCATCCTTGGAGGACTGTGCACAGTTCCAGTCTCTATATCACACTTGGAGCATGGTGCACAGTTCCTGTCTCCATATCATACTTGGAGAACTGTGTACAGTTCCAGTCTCCATTTCACATTTGGTGGAATGTGCACAGTTCCGGTGTCCTTATCACACTCGGAGCACTGTGCACAGTTCCAGACACCAAATCATGCTTGGAGCACTGTGTACAGTTCCAGACACCAAATCACACTTGGAGCACTGTGCACAGTTCTGGTCTTTTATCATGCTTGGAGCACTGTGTACAGTTCCTGTCTCCATATCACGCTTGCATCACTTTTATACAGCTCCGGTCTCCATATCACACTTGGAGCACTGTGTACAGTTCCACTCTCCATATTACACTTGGAGGAATGTGCACAGTTCTGGTCTCCAAGTCACACTTGGAGCACTGTGCACAATTCCGTTCTCCATTTCTCGCTTGGAGGAATGTGCACAGTTCTGGTCTCCAAATCACAGTTGGAGAACGGTGCACAGTTCTGGTCCCCATATTACACTTGGAGCACTGTGCACAGTTCCAGTCTCCATATCACACTTGGAGCACTGTGTACAGTTCCGGTCTCCATATCACACTTGGCGGCATGTGCACAGTTCCAGTCTCTATATCACACTTGGAGCGCGGTGCACAGTTCTAGTCTCCATATCATACTTGGAGCACTGTGTACAGTTGCGGTCTCCATATCACACTTGTAGCACTGTGTACAGTTCCAGTCTCCATCTCACACTTGGAGCACTGTGCACAGTTCCAGTCTCTATATCACAATTACAGCACTGTGTACAGTTCCACTCTCCATATTACACTTGGAGGAATGTGCACAGTTCTGGTCTCCAAGTCACACTTGGAGCACTGTGCACAATTCCGTTCTCCATTTCTCGCTTGGAGGAATGTGCACAGTTCTGGTCTCCAAATCACAGTTGGAGAACGGTGCACAGTTCTGGTCCCCATATTACACTTGGAGCACTGTGTACAGTTCCAGTGTCCATATCACACTTGGAGCACTGTGCACAGAACCATTCTCCAAATCACACATGGAGCACAGTGCACAGTTCCAGTCTCTATATCACACTTGGAGCGCGGTGCACAGTTCTGGTCTCCATATCATACTTGGAGCACTGTGTACAGTTGCGGTCTCCATATCACACTTGTAGCACTGTGTACAGTTCCAGTCTCCATATCACACTTGGAGCACTGTGCACAGTTCCAGTCTCTATATCACACTTGGAGCACTGTGTACAGTTCCAGTCTCTATATCACAATTGGGGCACTGTGCACAGTTCCAGTCTCCATATCATACTTGGAGCACTGTGTACAGTTGCGGTCTCCATATCACACTTGGAGGAATGTGCACAGTTCCAGTCTCCATATCACACTTGGCGCACTGTGCACAGTTCCAGTCACCAAATCACACTTGGAGCACTGTGCACAGTTCCAGTCTCCATATCATACTTGGAGCACTGTGTACAGTTGCGGTCTCCATATCACACTTGGAGGAATGTGCACAGTTCCAGTCTCCATATCACACTTGGCGCACTGTGCACAGTTCCAGTCACCAAATCACACTTGGAGCACTGTACACAGTTCTGGTCTTCATTTCTCACTTGGAGGATTGTGCACTGTTCTGGTCTCCATATTACACTTGGTGCACTGTGTACAGTTCCAGTCTCTATATCACACTTGGAGCACTGTGCGCAGTTCCAGTCTCCATATCACACTTCGAGGAATGTGCACAGTTTCAGTCTCCATATCACACTTGTAGCACTGTGCACAGTTCCAGTCTCCATATCACACTTCGAGGAATGTGCACAGTTCCGGTCTCCATATCACTCTTGGAGCACGGTGGACAGTTCCGGTCTCCAAATCATACTTGGTGCACTGTGCACTGTTCCAGTCTACATCTCACACTCGTAGCACTGTGTACAGTTCCTGTCTCCATATCACGATTGGAGCACTGTACACAGTTCCAGTCTCTATATCACACTTAGAGCACTGTGTACAGTTCCTGTTTCCATATCACCCTTGGAGGACTGTGCACAGAACCAGTCTCCAAATCACACATGGAGCACTGTGCACAGTTCCAGTCTCTATATCACACTTGGAGCACTGTGCACAGATCCAGTCTCCATATCACACAAAGAGCACAGTGCACAGTTCCAGTCTCCATATCACACTTGTAGTACTGTGCACAGTTCTGGTTTCCATATCACACTTGGAGCATTGTGCACAGTTCCAGTCTCCATTTCTCTCTTGGAGCACTGTGTACAGTTCCAGTCTCCATATCACACTTGGAGCACTGTACACAGTTCTGGTCTCAAATTCTTACTTGCAGCACTGTGTACAGTTCCAGTCTCCAAATCACACTTGGAGCACTGTACACAGTTCTGGTCTTCATTTCTCACTTGGAGGATTGTGCACTGTTCTGGTCTCCATATTACACTTGGTGCACAGTGCACAGTTCCAGTCTCTATATCACACTTGGAGCACTGTGCACAGTTCCAGTCTCCATATCAGACTTCGAGGAATGTGCACAGTTCCGGTCTCCATATCACTCTTGGAGCACGGTGCACAGATCCGGTCTCCAAATCATACATGGAGCACTGTGTACAGTTCCAGTCACCAAATCACACTTGGTGCACTGTGCACTGTTCCAGTCTACATCTCACACTCGTAGCACTGTGGACAGTTCCAGTCTCCATTTCACGCTTGGCGCACTGTGCACAGTTCCAGTCTCCATATCACGCTTGGAGCATTGTGTACAGTTCCAGTCTCTATATCACACTTGTTGTATTGTGTCCAGTTCCAGTACCCATATCATACTTGGAGCATTGTGCACAGTTCCAGTCTCCATATCACACTTGGAGCACTGTGCACAGTTCCGGTCTTTTATCACGCTTAGAGCACTGTGTACAGTTCCTGTTTCCATATCACCCTTGGAGGACTGTGCACAGAACCAGTCTCCAAATCACACATGGAGCACAGTGCACAGTTCCAGTCTCCATATCACACTTGGAGCACTGTACACAGTTCTGGTCTCAATTTCTCACTTGGAGCACTGTGTACAGTTCCAGTCTCCATATCACGCTTGGAGCACTGTACACAGTTCTGGTATCCATTTCTCACTTGGAGCACTGTGTACAGTTCTAGTCTCCATATCACGCTTGGAGCACTATGCACAGTTCCAGTCTCCATATCACGCTTAGAGCACTGTGCACAGTTCCAGTCTCCATATCACGCTTAGAGCACTGTGTACAGTTCCTGTCTCCATATCACGCTTGGAGCATTGTGCACAGAACCAGTCTCCATATCACACTTGGAGCACTGTGCACAGTTCCAGTCTCCAAATCACACATGGAGCACAGTGCACAGTTCCAGTCTCTATATCACACTTGGAGCACTGTGTACAGTTCCAGTCTCCATATCACACTTGGAGCACCTTGTACAGTTCCAGTCTCCGAATCACACTTGGATCACAGTGCACAGTTCCGGTCTCCATTTCTCGCTTGGAGCACTGTGTACAGTTCCGGTCTCCATTTCTCGCTTGGAGCACTGTGCACAGTTCCAGTCTCCATATCACGCTTGGAGCACTGTGAACAGCTCCAGTCTCCACTTCTCACTTGTAGCCCTGTGCACATTTCCGGTCTCCATATCACAATTTGAGGAATGTGCACAGTTCCAGTCTCCATATCACGCTTGGAGCTGTACGCACAGTTCCAGTCTCTATATCACACTTGGAGCACTGTGTACAGTTCCAGTCTACATCTCACACTTGGAGCACTGTGTACAGTTCCAGTCTCCATATCACACTTGGAGCACTGTGTACAGTTCCAGTCTCCATATCACACTTGGAGCACTGTGTACAGTTCCAGTCTCCATAACACACTTGGAGCACTGTGTACAGTTCCAGTCTCCATAACACACTTGGAGCACTGTGCACAGTTCCAGTCTCCATAACACACTTGGAGGAATGTGCACAGTTCCGGTCTCCATATCATGCTTGGAGCACTGTGTACAGTTCCAGTCTGCATATCACACTTGGAGCACTGTACACAGTTCCAGTCTCCATATCACACTTGGAGCACTGTACACAGTTCCAGTCTCCATATCACACTTGGAGCACTGTACACAGTTCTGGTCTCAATTTCTCACTTGGAGCACTGTGCACAGTTCCACTCTCCATATTACACTTGGAGGAATGTGCACAGTTCTGGTCTCCAAGTCACACTTGGAGCACTGTGCACAATTCCGTTCTCCATTTCTCGCTTGGAGGAATGTGTACAGTTCCGGTCTCCATATCACACTTGGCGGCATGTGCACAGTTCGGGTCTCCATATCATACTTGGAGCCCTCTGTACAATTCCTGTCTCCAAATCACACTTGGAGCACTGTGTACAGCTCCAGTCTCCATATCAAGCTTGGAGCACTGTACACAGCTCCAGACTCCATATCACGGTTGGTGCACTGTGCACAGTTCCAGTCTTTTATCACACTTGGAGCACTGTGTACAGTTCCTGTCTCCATATCACGCTTGCATCACTTTTATACAGCTTCGGTCTCCATATCATACTTGGAGCACTGTGCACAGTTCCAGTCTCCATATCACACTTGGAGCACTGTGCACAGTTCCAGTCTCCATATCACACAAGGAGCACAGTGCACAGTTCCAGTCTCCATATCACACTTGGAGCACTGTGTACAGTTCCAGTCTCCATATCACACTTGGAGCACTGTGCACAGTTCCAGTCTTTTATCACACTTGGAGCACTGTGTACAGTTCCTGTCTCCATATCACGCTTGCAGCACTTTTATACAGCTTCGGTCTCCATATCATACTTGGAGAACTGTGCACAGTTCCAGTCTCCATATCACACTTGGAGCACTGTGCACAGTTCCAGTCTCTATATCACACTTGGAGCACTGTGTACAGTTCTGGTCTCCACTTCTCACTTGGAGCACTGTGCGCAGTTCCGGTCTCCAAATCACACTTGGTGCACTGTGCACTGTTCCGGTCTCCATTTCTCACTTGGAGGAATGTGCACAGTTCTGGTCTCCAAATCACACTTGGAGCACCTTGTACAGTTCCAGTCTCCGAATCACACTTGGAGCACTGAGCACAGTTCCGGTCTCCATTTCTCGCTTGGAGCACTGTGTACAGTTCCGGTCTCCATATCACACCTGGAGCACTGTGCACAGTTCCAGTCTCCATATCACGCTTGGAGCACTGTGCACAGCTCCAGTCTCCACTTCTCACTTGTAGCACGGTGCACATTTCCGGTCTCCATATCACAATTTGAGGAATGTGCACAGTTCCAGTCTCCATATCACGCTTGGAGCTGTACGCACAGTTCCAGTCTCTATATCACACTTGGAGCACTGTGTACAGTTCCAGTCTACATCTCACACTTGGAGCATTGTGTACAGTTCCAGTCTCCATATCACACTTGGAGCACTGTACACAGTTCTGGTCTCAATTTCTCACTTGGAGCACTGTGTATAGTTCCAGTCTCCATATCACGCTTGGAGCACTGTGTACAGTTCTGGTATCCATTTCTCACTTGGAGCACTGTGTACAGTTCCAGTCTCCATATCACGCTTGGAGCACTATGCACAGTTCCAGTCTCCATATCACGCTTAGAGCACTGTGTACAGTTCCTGGCTCCATATCACGCTTGGAGCACTGTGCACAGCTCCAGTCTCCACTTCTCACTTGTAGCACTGTGCACATTTCCGGTCTCCCTATCACAATTTGAGGAATGTGCACAGTTCCAGTCTCCATATCACGCTTGGAGCACTGTGTACAGTTCCAGTCTCCATATCACACTTGGAGCACTGTGTACAGTTGCAGTCTCCATATCACACTTGGAGCACTGTGCACAGTTCCAGTCTCCATATCACGCTTAGAGCACTGTGTACAGTTCCTGTCTCCATATCACGCTTGGAGCACTGTGCACAGAACCAGTCTCCAAATCACACATGGAGCACAGTGCACAGTTCCAGTCTCTATATCACACTTGGAGGACTGTGTACAGTTCCGGTCTCCAAATCACACATGGAGCACGGTGTACAGTTCCAGTGTCTATATCATACTTGGAGCACTGTGCACAGTTCCAGTCTCCATATTACACTTGGAGGAATGTGCACAGTTCTGGTCTCCAAGTCACACTTGGAGCACTGTGCACAATTCCGTTCTCCATTTCTTGCTTGGAGGAATGTGTACAGTTCCGGTCTCCATATTACACTTGGCGGCATGTGCACAGTTCGGGTCTCCATATTACACTTGGAGCCCTCTGTACAATTCCTGTCTCCAAATCACACTTGGAGCACTGTGCACAGTTCCAGTCTCCAAATCACACTTGGAGCACTGTGCATAGTTCCAGTCTTTTATCACACTTGGAGCACTGTGTACAGTTCCTGTCTCCATATCACGCTTGCAGCACTTTTATACAGCTTCGGTCTCCATATCAAACTTGGAGCACTGTGCACAGTTCCAGTCTCCATATCACACAAGGTGCACTGTGCACAGTTCCGGTCTCCAAATCACACTTGGTGCACTGTGCACTGTTCCGGTCTCCATTTCTCACTTGGAGGAATGTGCACAGTTCTGGTCTCCAAATCACACTTGGAGCACCTTGTACAGTTCCAGTCTCCGAATCACACTTGGAGCACTGAGCACAGTTCCGGTCTCCATTTCTCGCTTGGAGCACTGAGCACAGTTCCGGTCTCCATTTCTCGCTTGGAGCACTGTGTACAGTTCCGGTCTCCATTTCTCGCTTGGAGCACTGTGCACAGCTCCAGTCTCCATATCACGCTTGGAGCACTGTGCACAGCTCCAGTCTCCACTTCTCACTTGTAGCACTGTGCACATTTCCGGTCTCCATATCACAATTTGAGGAATGTGCACAGTTCCAGTCTCCATATCACGCTTGGAGCTGTACGCACAGTTCCAGTCTCTATATCACACTTGGAGGAATGTGCACAGTTCCGGTCTCCATATCACACTTGGAGCACTGTGTACAGTTCCAGTCTCCATATCACACTTGGAGGAATGTGCACAGTTCCGGTCTCCATATCACACTTGGAGCACTGTACACAGTTCCAGTCTCTATATCACACTTGGAGCACTGTGTACAGTTCCAGTCTCCATATCACACTCGGAGCACTGTACACAGTTCTGGTCTCAATTTCTCACTTGGAGCACTGTGTACAGTTCCAGTCTCCATATCACACATGAAGCACTGTGCACAGTTCCAGTCTCCATATCACACTCGGAGCACTGTACACAGTTCTGGTCTCAATTTCTCACTTGGAGCACTGTGTACAGTTCCAGTCTCCATATCACGCTTGGAGCACTGTGTACAGTTCTGGTATCCATTTCTCACTTGGAGCACTGTGCACTGAACCAGTCTCCATATCACACTTGGAGCACGGTGCACAGTTCCAGTCTCCATCTCATACTTTGAGCACTGTGCACAGTTCCGGTCTCCAAATCACACTTGGTGCACTGTGCACTGTTCCAGTCTCCATTTCTCACTTGGAGGAATGTGCACAGTTCTGGTCTCCAAATCACACTTGGAGCACTGTGTACAGTTCCGGTCTCCATTTCTCGCTTGGAGCACTGTGCAAAGTTCCAGTCTCCATATCACGCTTGGAGCACTGTGCACAGCTCCAGTCTCCACTTCTCACTTGTAGCACTGTGCACATTTCCGGTCTCCATATCACAATTTGAGGAATGTGCACAGTTCCAGTCTCCATATCACGCTTGGAGCTGTACGCACAGTTCCAGTCTCTATATCACACTTGGAGCACTGTGTACAGTTCCAGTCTCTATATCACACTTGGAGCACTGTGTACAGTTCCAGTCTCCATATCACACCTGGAGTAGTGTCCACAGTTCCATCCTCCATATCACACTTGTAGCACTGTGCACAGTTCCAGTCTCCATAACACACTTGGAGGAATGTGCACGGTTCCAGTCTCCATATCACGCTTGGAGCTGTACGCACAGTTCCAGTCTCTATATCACACTTGGAGCACTGTGTACAGTTCCAGTCTCCATAACACACTTGGAGGAATGTGCACAGTTCCAGTCTCCATATAACACTTGGAGGAATGTGCACAGTTCCGGTCTCCATATCATGCTTGGAGCACTGTGTACAGTTCCAGTCTCCATATCACACTCGTAGCACCGTGTACAGTTCCAGTCTCCATATCACACTTGGAGCGCTGTGTACAGTTCCAGTCTCCATATCACACTTGGAGCGCTGTGTACAGTTCCAGTCTCCATATCACACATGTAGCACTGTGCACAGTTCCAGTCTCCATATCACACTTGGAGCACTGTACACAGTTCTGGTCTCAATTTCTCACTTGGAGCACTGTGTACAGTTCCAGTCTCCATATCACACTTGGAGCACTGTGTACAGTTCCAGTCTCCATATCACGCTTGGAGCACTATGCAAAGTTCCAGTCTCCATATCACGCTTAGAGCACTGTGTACAGTTCCTGTCTCCATATCACGCTTGGAGCACTGTGCACAGAACCAGTCTCCATATCACGCTTTGAGCATTGTGCACAGAACCAGTCTCCAAATCACACATGGAGCACAGTGCACAGTTCCAGTCTCTATATCACACTTGGAGCACTGTGTACAGTTCCAGTCTCCATCTCATACTTTGAGCACTGTGTACAGTTCCGGTCTCCAAATCACACTTGGAGTACTGTCCACAGTTCCAGTCTCCATATCACACTTGGAGCACTGTGCACAGTTCCACTCTCCATATTACACTTGGAGGAATGTGCACAGTTCTGGTCTCCAAGTCACACTTGGAGCACTGTGCACAATTCCGTTCTCCATTTCTCGCTTGGAGGAATGTGTACAGTTCCGGTCTCCATATTACACTTGGAGCACTGTGTACAGTTCCAGTCTCCATTTCACACTTGGTGGAATGTGCACAGTTCCGGTCTCTATATCACACTTGGAGCACTGTGCACAGTTCCGGTCTCCATTTCTCGCGTGGAGCACTGTGCACAGTTCCAGTCTCCATATCACGCTTGGAGCACTGTGCACAGCTCCAGTCTCCACTTCTCACTTGTAGCACTGTGCACATTTCCGGTCTCCATATCACAATTTGAGGAATGTGCACAGTTCCAGTCTCCATATCACGCTTGGAGCTGTACGCACAGTTCCAGTCTCTATATCACACTTGGAGCACTGTGTACAGTTCCAGTCTCCATATCACACTTGGAGGAATGTGCACAGTTCCGGTCTCCATATCATGCTTGGAGCACTGTGCACTGTTCCAGTCTACATCTCACACTTGGAGCACTGTGTACAGTTCCAGTACACATATCACACTTGGAGCATTGTGTACAGTTCCAGTACACATATCACACTTGGAGCACTGTGTACAGTTCCAGTCTCCATATCACGCTTGGAGCACTGTGTACAGTTCCAGTCTCCATATCACACTTGGAGCACTATGCACAGTTCCAGTCTCCATATCACGCTTAGAGCACTGTGCACTGAACCAGTCTCCATATCACGCTTTGAGCATTGTGCACAGAACCAGTCTCCAAATCACACTTGGAGCACTGTGCACTGTTCCGGTCTCCATTTCTCACTTGGAGGAATGTGCACAGTTCTGGTCTCCAAATCACACTTGGAGCACTGAGCACAGTTCCGGTCTCCATTTCTCGCTTGGAGCACTGTGTACAGTTCCAGTCTCCATATCACGCTTGGAGCACTGTGCACAGCTCCAGTCTCCACTTCTCACTTGTAGCACTGTGCACATTTCCGGTCTCCATATCACAATTTGAGGAATGTGCACAGTTCCAGTCTCCATATCACGCTTGGAGCTGTACGCACAGTTCCAGTCTCTATATCACACTTGGAGCACTGTGTACAGTTCCAGTCTCCATAACACACTTGGAGGAATGTGCACAGTTCCGGTCTCCATATCACACTTGGAGGAATGTGCACAGTTCCGGTCTCCATATCATGCTTGGAGCACTGTGTACAGTTCCAGTCTCCATATCACACTCGTAGCACCGTGTACAGTTCCAGTCTCCAAATCACACTTGGAGCACTGTGTATAGTTCCAGTCTCCATATCACACTTGGAGCACTGTGTACAGTTCCAGTCTCTATATCACACTTGGAGGAATGTGCACAGTTCCAGTCTCCATATCACACTTGGAGCACTGTGTACAGTTCCAGTCTCCATATCGCGCTTGGTGCACTGTGTACAGTTCCAGTCTCCATATCACACTTGGAGCACTGTGTACAGTTCCGGTCTCCATTTCTCGCTTGGAGCACTGTGTACAGTTCGAGTCTCCATATCATGCCTGGAGCGCTGTGCACAGTTCTGGTCTCCAAAACACACTTGGAGCACTGTGCACTGTTCCGGTCTCCATATCACACTTGGAGCACTGTACACAGTTCTGGTCTCAATTTCTCACTTGGAGCACTGTGCACAGTTCTGGTCTCAATTTCTCACTTGGAGCACTGTGCACAGTTCCAGTCTCCATATCACACTTGGAGTAGTGTCCACAGTTCCAGTCTCCATATCACACTTGGAGTAGTGTCCACAGTTCCAGTCTCCATATCACACTTGGAGCACTGTGCACAGTTCTGGTCTCCAAATCACACTTGGAGCACTGTGCACAGTTCCAGTCTCCATAACACGCTTGGAGCATTGTGCACAGATCCGGTCTCTATGTCATACTTGGAACACTGTGTACAGTTCCAGTCTCCAAATCACACTTGGCGGAATGTGCACAGTTCCAGTCTCCAAATCACACTTGGAGCACTGTGTACAGTTCCAGTCTCCATATCACACTTGGCGCACTGTGTACAGTTCCAGTCTCCAAATCACACTTGGAGCACTGTGTACAGTTCCAGTCTCCATATCACACTTGGCGCACTGTGTACAGTTCCAGTCTCCAAATCACACTTGGAGCACTGTGCACAGTTCCAGTCTCCATATCACACTTGGAGCACTGTGTACAGTTCTGGTCTCCATTTCACACTTGGAGCGGTATGTACAGTTCCGGTCTCCAAATCACACTTGGTGCACTGTGCACTGTTCCGGTCTCCATTTCTCACTTGGAGGAATGTGCACAGTTCTGGTCTCCAAATCACACTTGGAGCACTGTGTACAGTTCCGGTCTCCATTTCTCGCTTGGAGCACTGTGCACAGTTCCAGTCTCCATATCACGCTTGGAGCACTGTGCACAGTTCCAGTCTCCATATCACGCTTGTAGCACTGTGCACAGCTCCAGTCTCCACTTCTCACTTGTAGCACTGTGCACATTTCCGGTCTCCATATCACAATTTGAGGAATGTGCACAGTTCCAGTCTCCATATCACGCTTGGAGCTGTACGCACAGTTCCAGTCTCTATATCACACTTGGAGCACTGTGTACAGTTCCAGTCTCCATATCACACCTGGAGTAGTGTCCACAGTTCCATCCTCCATATCACACTTGTAGCACTGTGCACAGTTCCAGTCTCCATAACACACTTGGAGGAATGTGCACGGTTCCAGTCTCCATATCACGCTTGGAGCTGTACGCACAGTTCCAGTCTCTATATCACACTTGGAGCACTGTGTACAGTTCCAGTCTCCATAACACACTTGGAGGAATGTGCACAGTTCCGGTCTCCATATAACACTTGGAGGAATGTGCACAGTTCCGGTCTCCATATCATGCTTGGAGCACTGTGTACAGTTCCAGTCTCCATATCACACTCGTAGCACCGTGTACAGTTCCAGTCTCCATATCACACTTGGAGCGCTGTGTACAGTTCCAGTCTCCATATCACACTTGGAGCACTGTGCACAGTTCCAGTCTCCATATCACACTTGGAGCACTGTGTACAGTTCCAGTCTCCATATCACACTTGGAGCACTGTGTACAGTTCCAGTCTCCATATCACGCTTGGAGCACTATGCAAAGTTCCAGTCTCCATATCACGCTTAGAGCACTGTGTACAGTTCCTGTCTCCATATCACGCTTGGAGCACTGTGTACAGTTCCTGTCTCCATATCACGCTTTGAGCATTGTGCACAGAACCAGTCTCCAAATCACACATGGAGCACAGTGCACAGTTCCAGTCTCTATATCACACTTGGAGCACTGTGTACAGTTCCAGTCTCCATCTCATACTTTGAGCACTGTGTACAGTTCCGGTCTCCAAATCACACTTGGAGTACTGTCCACAGTTCCAGTCTCCATATCACACTTGGAGCACTGTGCACAGTTCCACTCTCCATATTACACTTGGAGGAATGTGCACAGTTCTGGTCTCCAAGTCACACTTGGAGCACTGTGCACAATTCCGTTCTCCATTTCTCGCTTGGAGGAATGTGTACAGTTCCGGTCTCCATATTACACTTGGAGCACTGTGTACAGTTCCAGTCTCCATTTCACACTTGGTGGAATGTGCACAGTTCCGGTCTCCTTATCACGCTTGGAGCACTGTGCACAGTTCCGGTCTCCATTTCTCGCGTGGAGCACTGTGCACAGTTCCAGTCTCCATATCACGCTTGGAGCACTGTGCACAGCTCCAGTCTCCACTTCTCACTTGTAGCACTGTGCACATTTCCGGTCTCCATATCACAATTTGAGGAATGTGCACAGTTCCAGTCTCCATATCACGCTTGGAGCTGTACGCACAGTTCCAGTCTCTATATCACACTTGGAGCACTGTGTACAGTTCCAGTCTCCATATCACACTTGGAGGAATGTGCACAGTTCCGGTCTCCATATCATGCTTGGAGCACTGTGCACTGTTCCAGTCTACATCTCACACTTGGAGCACTGTGTACAGTTCCAGTACACATATCACACTTGGAGCACTGTGTACAGTTCCAGTCTCCATATCACGCTTGGAGCACTGTGTACAGTTCCAGTACACATATCACACTTGGAGCATTGTGTACAGTTCCAGTACACATATCACACTTGGAGCACTGTGTACAGTTCCAGTCTCCATATCACGCTTGGAGCACTGTGTACAGTTCCAGTCTCCATATCACGCTTGGAGCACTGTACACAGTTCTGGTCTCAATTTCTCACTTGGAGCACTGTGCACAGTTCTGGTCTCAATTTCTCACTTGGAGCACTGTGCACAGTTCCAGTCTCCATATCACACTTGGAGTAGTGTCCACAGTTCCAGTCTCCATATCACACTTGGAGTAGTGTCCACAGTTCCAGTCTCCATATCACACTTGGAGCACTGTGCACAGTTCTGGTCTCCAAATCACACTTGGAGCACTGTGCACAGTTCCAGTCTCCATAACACGCTTGGAGCATTGTGCACAGATCCGGTCTCTATGTCATACTTGGAACACTGTGTACAGTTCCAGTCTCCAAATCACACTTGGCGGAATGTGCACAGTTCCAGTCTCCAAATCACACTTGGAGCACTGTGTACAGTTCCAGTCTCCATATCACACTTGGCGCACTGTGTACAGTTCCAGTCTCCAAATCACACTTGGAGCACTGTGTACAGTTCCAGTCTCCATATCACGCTTGGAGCACTGTGTACAGTTCCAGTCTCCAAATCACACTTGGAGCACTGTGCACAGTTCCAGTCTCCATATCACACTTGGAGCACTGTGTACAGTTCTGGTCTCCATTTCACACTTGGAGCGGTATGTACAGTTCCGGTCTCCAAATCACACTTGGTGCACTGTGCACTGTTCCGGTCTCCATTTCTCACTTGGAGGAATGTGCACAGTTCTGGTCTCCAAATCACACTTGGAGCACTGTGTACAGTTCCGGTCTCCATTTCTCGCTTGGAGCACTGTGCACAGTTCCAGTCTCCATATCACGCTTGGAGCACTGTGCACAGTTCCAGTCTCCATATCACGCTTGTAGCACTGTGCACAGCTCCAGTCTCCACTTCTCACTTGTAGCACTGTGCACATTTCCGGTCTCCATATCACAATTTGAGGAATGTGCACAGTTCCAGTCTCCATATCACGCTTGGAGCTGTACGCACAGTTCCAGTCTCTATATCACACTTGGAGCACTGTGTACAGTTCCAGTCTCCATATCACACCTGGAGTAGTGTCCACAGTTCCATCCTCCATATCACACTTGTAGCACTGTGCACAGTTCCAGTCTCCATAACACACTTGGAGGAATGTGCACGGTTCCAGTCTCCATATCACGCTTGGAGCTGTACGCACAGTTCCAGTCTCTATATCACACTTGGAGCACTGTGTACAGTTCCAGTCTCCATAACACACTTGGAGGAATGTGCACAGTTCCGGTCTCCATATAACACTTGGAGGAATGTGCACAGTTCCGGTCTCCATATCATGCTTGGAGCACTGTGTACAGTTCCAGTCTCCATATCACACTCGTAGCACCGTGTACAGTTCCAGTCTCCATATCACACTTGGAGCGCTGTGTACAGTTCCAGTCTCCATATCACACTTGGAGCACTGTGCACAGTTCCAGTCTCCATATCACACTTGGAGCACTGTGTACAGTTCCAGTCTCCATATCACACTTGGAGCACTGTGTACAGTTCCAGTCTCCATATCACGCTTGGAGCACTATGCAAAGTTCCAGTCTCCATATCACGCTTAGAGCACTGTGTACAGTTCCTGTCTCCATATCACGCTTGGAGCACTGTGTACAGTTCCTGTCTCCATATCACGCTTTGAGCATTGTGCACAGAACCAGTCTCCAAATCACACATGGAGCACAGTGCACAGTTCCAGTCTCTATATCACACTTGGAGCACTGTGTACAGTTCCAGTCTCCATCTCATACTTTGAGCACTGTGTACAGTTCCGGTCTCCAAATCACACTTGGAGTACTGTCCACAGTTCCAGTCTCCATATCACACTTGGAGCACTGTGCACAGTTCCACTCTCCATATTACACTTGGAGGAATGTGCACAGTTCTGGTCTCCAAGTCACACTTGGAGCACTGTGCACAATTCCGTTCTCCATTTCTCGCTTGGAGGAATGTGTACAGTTCCGGTCTCCATATTACACTTGGAGCACTGTGTACAGTTCCAGTCTCCATTTCACACTTGGTGGAATGTGCACAGTTCCGGTCTCCTTATCACGCTTGGAGCACTGTGCACAGTTCCGGTCTCCATTTCTCGCGTGGAGCACTGTGCACAGTTCCAGTCTCCATATCACGCTTGGAGCACTGTGCACAGCTCCAGTCTCCACTTCTCACTTGTAGCACTGTGCACATTTCCGGTCTCCATATCACAATTTGAGGAATGTGCACAGTTCCAGTCTCCATATCACGCTTGGAGCTGTACGCACAGTTCCAGTCTCTATATCACACTTGGAGCACTGTGTACAGTTCCAGTCTCCATATCACACTTGGAGGAATGTGCACAGTTCCGGTCTCCATATCATGCTTGGAGCACTGTGCACTGTTCCAGTCTACATCTCACACTTGGAGCACTGTGTACAGTTCCAGTACACATATCACACTTGGAGCATTGTGTACAGTTCCAGTACACATATCACACTTGGAGCACTGTGTACAGTTCCAGTCTCCATATCACGCTTGGAGCACTGTGTACAGTTCCAGTACACATATCACACTTGGAGCACTGTGTACAGTTCCAGTCTCCATATCACGCTTGGAGCACTGTGTACAGTTCCAGTCTCCATATCACGCTTGGAGCACTATGCACAGTTCCAGTCTCCATATCACGCTTGGAGGAATGTGCACAGTTCTGGTCTCCAAATCACACTTGGAGCACTGAGCACAGTTCCGGTCTCCATTTCTCGCTTGGAGCACTGTGTACAGTTCCAGTCTCCATATCACGCTTGGAGCACTGTGCACAGCTCCAGTCTCCACTTCTCACTTGTAGCACTGTGCACATTTCCGGTCTCCATATCACAATTTGAGGAATGTGCACAGTTCCAGTCTCCATATCACGCTTGGAGCTGTACGCACAGTTCCAGTCTCTATATCACACTTGGAGCACTGTGTACAGTTCCAGTCTCTATATCACACTTGGAGGAATGTGCACAGTTCCGGTCTCCATATCACACTTGGAGGAATGTGCACAGTTCCGGTCTCCATATCATGCTTGGAGCACTGTGTACAGTTCCAGTCTCCATATCACACTCGTAGCACCGTGTACAGTTCCAGTCTCCAAATCACACTTGGAGCACTGTGTACAGTTCCAGTCTCCATATCACGCTTGGAGCACTACACACAGTTCAGGTCTCCATTTCTCACATGGAGCACTGTGCACAGTTCCAGTCTCCATATCACGCTTAGAGCACTGTGTACAGTTCCTGTCTCCATATCACGCTTGGAGCACTGTGCACAGAACCAGTCTCCATATCACGCTTTGAGCATTGTGCACAGAACCAGTCTCCAAATCACACATGGAGCACAGTGCACAGTTCCAGTCTCTATATCACACTTGGAGCACTGTGTCCAGTTCCGGTCTCCATATCACACTTGGAGCACTGTGTACAGTTCCACTCTCCATATTACACTTGGAGGAATGTGCACAGTTCTGGTCTCCAAGTCACACTTGGTGCCCTGTGCACAGTTCCAGTCTCCATAACACACTTGGAGCACTGTGTACAGTTCCGGTCCTTTATCACGCTTGCAGCACTTTTATACAGCTCCGGTCTCCATATCATACTTGGAGCACTGTGCACAGTTCCAGTCTCTATATCACACTTGGAGCACTGAGCACAGTTCCAGTCTTTTATCACACCTGGAGCACTGTGAACAGTTCCAGTCTCCATATCACACCTGGAGCACTGTGCACAGTTCCAGTCTCCATATCACGCTTGGAGCACTGTGCACAGCTCCAGTCTCCACTTCTCACTTGTAGCACTGTGCACATTTCCGGTCTCCATATCACAATTTGAGGAATGTGCACAGTTCCAGTCTCCATATCACGCTTGGAGCTGTACGCACAGTTCCAGTCTCTATATCACACTTGGAGCACTGTGTACAGTTCCAGTCTCTATATCACACTTGGAGCACTGTGTACAGTTCCAGTCTCTATATCACACTTGGAGGAATGTGCACAGTTCCGGTCTCCATATCACACTTGGAGCACTGTACACAGTTCCGGTCTCCATTTCTCGCTTGGAGCACTGTGTACAGTTCGAGTCTCCATATCATGCCTGGAGCGCTGTGCACAGTTCTGGTCTCAATTTCTCACTTGGAGCACTGTGCACAGTTCTGGTCTCAATTTCTCACTTGGAGCACTGTGCACAGTTCTGGTCTCAATTTCTCACTTGGAGCACTGTGCACAGTTCCAGTCTCCATAACACGCTTGGAGCATTGTGCACAGATCCGGTCTCTATGTCATACTTGGAACACTGTGTACAGTTCCAGTCTCCAAATCACACTTGGCGGAATGTGCACAGTTCCAGTCTCCAAATCACACTTGGCGGAATGTGCACAGTTCCAGTCTCCAAATCACACTTGGCGCACTGTGTACAGTTCCAGTCTCCAAATCACACTTGGAGCACTGTGCACAGTTCCAGTCTCCATATCACACAAGGTGCACTGTGTACAGTTCCAGTCTCCATATCACACTTGGCGCTCTGTGTACAGTTCCAGTCTCCAAATCACACTTGGAGCACTGTGCACAGTTCCAGTCTCCATATCACACAAGGTGCACTGTGCACAGTTCCAGTCTCCATATCACACAAGGTGCACTGTGCACAGTTCCAGTCTCCATATCACACAAGGTGCACTGTGCACAGTTCCAGTCTCTATATCACACTTGGAGCACTGTGTACAGTTCTGGTCTCCATTTCACACTTGGAGCACTGTGCACAGTTCCAGTCTCCATATCACACCTGTAGCACTATGCACAGTTCTGGTCTCCACTTCTCACTTGGAGCACTGTGCACAGTTCTGGTCTCCATTTCACACTTGGAGCGGTATGTACAGTTCCGGTGTCCATATCACGCTTGGAGCAGTGTGCATATTTTCCACTGATGGTATAGAGAGACTGAAGGAGGTGAATCACTAAGACCATACCTGAACTGAGTGTTTAAGTCCAGGGTTTCATGGAGTAGACGTAGAGAAGATGTTTCATCTTGTGGGGGAGACCAGAATTCGGAGCCATAAATATAAGATAGTCACTCATAAACCCAATCGGAAATAGAAGGGAAATTTCTTTACCCAGGGAGCAGTGAAGATGTGGAACTCGCTACTGTAAGGAGTGGATGAGGCGAATAGCAAAGATACAGGTAATGGAAAACTGAGCCAACGCATGGGGGAGAAAGGAGTTGAAGGAAAATACTGGAAATCCTATGTAAAAACATTAAAGAAAATGCTGGGAAAACTCAGCAGGTCAGGCAGCATCTGTGGAGAGAGAAACAGAATTAATGTTTTGAGTCTGTATGACTGCTCTCCAGAGAAATAGACCGTTATATTTATAGGCTGAGGTGAATTATGCTTGAATATAGCGTGAAAACCAGCCTCGACCAGCTGGGTTGACTGGGCTGTTTCTGAACTGTAAACTTATGCATGCACATGCCTCATCTTCTTGAGAAATCTCTCTTATGTGTTTTCTGTGAATCAAGGCGTGCAAAGGCAACCTGAAGCTTGAGAATGTTCCTGGTAACCTCCCCACCTCCCCCGCCTGCCCATGTGTTATCAACTCCTCTGACAAACCTCTGACCACAAGTGCAGTGCTTTCCAGACTCGATGCAAGGAGACACTCAGCTCAAGCACTGTGTGAGGCTGCAGGCATCACAGGGCACAGTCAACACTTTTAAAAAGACCAGCTGAGCACGGGAGGGCAGGGTAGTGAGCCCAATGCCACTGGGGAGGTGAGACATCAAACAGAAGCCACGTCCTACCTCAGGAGAAATGAGCTCTGAAGCCTTCCGGAACACTCTATTGGCCATGTTCTCCTGCTTTAACTTTGATCCTCCAGGTAGGAATACAAACTGAGATTCTATGACATTATAGATTAATATTCTACCCCTAACATAGGCCAGAGAGATCACAAGAAATTTGCAGGCCACTTTCTTTGAGGTCAGAGATGTGCGCTGTTGCTTAATCGCCTCTGTCTGCAAAACCTGAGCGAATATACACTGCTTGGGGTGTAGTGCCCGGAACTGAGCGGGGATACTCCAGATGGGGCCTGCCCAGGGCTCTGTACAACTAAAGTCTCACGTCCCCCTGCATTGTACAGTTCTGGTCAACACATCACAGAATGATGTGGTTGCACGACAGAGGAGACTTTGTATAGAGATGACCAGGAACGCACAATCTTAGCAAGATTGGATTGGCTCTGTGTTTAATTGACTGCCACTTCTCCTCAAGAAATGCCGACCTCGAAGAAGCTTTGTCCGACACTCCGTCAGGATTTTCGAATCTCTCTTTTGCCTTGTTCACTTTCATTGCTTTCCATTTCTCTCCTGGTGTTTGCAGCTTTTGGTTATATCCACCTATCACTGGCTGCTTGTCCCAACAAAACCATCCCCCGCCCCCCGCCCCCCAAAACTAAAACCAGCTTATACTTCACCCCTTTCCTAATTTTACTTAGTTCTGTCGAAGGGTCACGAGGACTCGGAACGTTAACTGTGCTCTTCTCCACCGATGCTGCCGGACCTGCTGAGTTTTTCCAGCTATTTCTGTTTCTGTTTTTGTTTTGGATTGGCTGGTGTTGTTCCTATCATTTGAATAGCGCTATGGTAGTAGAGCAGTAATGTCGCTCGACTTGTAAATCAGGCTAATACTCTGGGGTTGAGCGTGGGATCAGATCCCGCCACAGAAGCTGGTGGAGTTTAAGTTCCACGAATAAATCTGGAAGGGAAATCTAGTCTCAGTCATGGTGACCATGGTAAATCTTACTGATTGCATCGGGATCAAGAAAGGCCCCTGGGAAAGGGAATCTGCTGTCCTTGCCTGGTCTTGCCTAAAGGCGACTCCCAGGCCCACAGCAATGTGACTGACTCTTTAACTGCCCTCTGGGGTGGACTAGCAGACCTGGCACTCAGTTCAAGGGCAGTTAGGGATGGGCAACAAATGCTTCCCTAGGACAGTGCTGCCCTCATGAAAAGAACAAAGGATTAACTAGTCCTGATCTGCCAGACTAGCATGCTTTGATTTTAATTTGCACTGTAGACCAACAGTTATTGCTTCTCAGCAAGAGTTCTCACAGTGATGTAACTGTGACCCATTGTGGGTCCCATTCTTATGTCCCAGTCTGTAGGTCATGGGTTCAAGTCCCGCTCCAGAGACTTGAGGGTTGAAAAATCCAGGCTGGCACTCCAGTGCCAGTACTGTGGGAATCCTGCACTACCGACAGTGCCAGTTTCAGATGGGGTGTTAAACCGAGGCCTCGTCTACGCTCTCGAGTGGATATAAAAGATCCCACGGCCACGATCTCAAAGGAGACAATTTCCTGGCCAATATTGATCCCTCAACCAACATCCCGAAAGCAGACGACCTGGGCGTTAGGCATTGCTGTCTGTGGGAGCTTGCTGTGCACAAATTATCAGCCACTGTTTACTGCAGCAACTCCACTTCAAAAAGTACTTCAAAAGGAAATACTGCAGATTCTGTAAACCTGAAATAAAAACAGAAAATACTGGACATACTCAGCAGGTGGTAGCTTCTGTGGAGAAAGAGAGAGAGAGAGAGAGAGAGAGAGGGAGAGAGGGAGAGAGAGAGAGAGAGAGAGAGACAGACAGAGTTAACGTTTCAGAGTCAATGATGTTTTCCAGAACTGGGATAAACTAAAGGTGGAAAAGGATTTAAGGAAGTAAAATCTTTTAATAAGGAACTTTACAGCTTCCTGGACTCCACGTTAATGTGGTCACAATTTGACAAGCGCTTCCACTTTAACACTGGTAGTTGCACTGTTAAGAACTCAGTAGATGTTAAAGTGTATTGAAGTTACATTTTGTTGAACTGCTGCAGTCCCTGTGGTGTAGGTACACCCACAGCGCTGTTAGGGAGGGAGTTCCAGAATTTTGACCCAGCGACAGTGAAGGAACGGCCGATATATTTCCAAGTCAGGATGGTGAGAGGCTTGGAGGAGAACCTGCAGGTGGTGGTGTTCTATCTGTTGCCCTTGTCCCTCTAGGTGGTAGTGGTCGTGGGTTTGGAAAATGCTGTCGAAGGAGCCTTGGCGAGTTGCTGCAGTGCATCTGGTAGATGGTACACACACTGCTGCTACTGTGCGTCAGTGGTGGAGGGAATGAATGTTGGGGAGTCACTAGGTGAGTTACTCACTGCAGGATTCCCAGCCTCTGACCTACTCTTGTAGCCACAGTATTTATATGGCTGCCCCAGTTCAGTTTCTGGTCAATGGTGACCTCCAGGATGTTGATAGTGGGGGATTCGGTGATGGTAATGCCATTGAATGTCAAGGGGCAATAGTTAGATTCTCTCTTGTTGGAGATTGGGGAGGTGTTAGGGTAGTAACAATGTTACTGGACTATTTATTTAGACACTCTGGAGACACTGGTTCAAATGGCACCACAGCAACTGGTGGAATTTAACGTCAATTAATAAACCTGGGATTGAAAGCTAGCCTCAGTAATGGTGACCGTGAAACTATGATTGTTGTAAGAACCCAACTGGTTCACTAATGCCCTTCAGGGAAGGAAATCTGCTGTCCTTACCCGGTCTGGCCTACATGTGACTCCAGACCCACAACAATGTGGTCGACTCTTAACTGCCCCTCTGAACAAGGGCAATTAGGGATGGGCAATAAATGCTGGCCTTAACAGTGATGCCCATATCCCATGAGAAGAATAAAAAGCTCACAGAATCAGAATCACAGAATCTTAGCAGCACAGAAGGAAGCCATTCGGCCCATCGTGTCTGCACTGGGCTCTCCAAATGAGCATTGTGACCTAGTGCCATTTCCCTGTCTATTCCCCGTACCCCTACACATTGTTTCTATTCAAATAATCATCTAATGCCCTCTTGAATGCCTCGATTGAACCTGCCTCCACCACACTTCCAGGCAGCGCATTCCAGACCTGAACTACTCGTTGTGTGAAAAAGCTTTTTCTCACCTCACATTTGCTTATTTTGCAAAACACTTTAAACCTGTGCGCTCTGGTTCTCGATCCATCTACAAGCGGGAGCAGCTTCTCCCTATCTACTCTGTCCGGCCGCCTCATGACCTTGAACATCTCTATCAAACCTCCTCTCAGCCTCCTTCTCTCCAAGGAGAACAGTCCCAACCTCCCTGATCTATCCTCATAGCTAAAGTTTCTTATCAGTGGAACCATTCTTGTAAACCACTTCTGCACTCTCCCCAATGTATTCACATTCTTCCTATAACTTGGTGTAACTATAATGTGGTGTAACTAGTCCTGATCTGTAAGACTAGCATGCTTTGGTTTTAATCTGGATTTTAGACCAACTGTTAGTGTTTATCAGCAGATGTTCTCACTGCGAATGTAGCTGTGACTCATTATGGGCTACGCTCTTGTTTCCCAGTCTGTAGGTTGTGGGTTCCAGTGTCTCTGCAGAGCCTTGAGCCTCGAAAAATCTAGGCCGACTCTCTAGTGCCTGCCGAGCGAGTGCTGCACTGTTGGCAATGCCAGCTCGAGTGGGTGTAAAAGACCCCACGGCCAATATCTCAAAGAAGAGCAGGGGAGATCCCCCCCCCCTTATGTCCTGACCAATGTTGTTCCCACAACCAACATCAGGAAAACAGATGACCTGGGTGTTAAGACATTGCTGTCTGTGGGCCAATTATCAGCCACATTTCCAACATTACTACAATTCGAAAAGAGCTTCAAAAGCAAAATACTGCAGATACTGGAAATCTCAGCAAGAGCTGGTAGCTTCTGTGGAGACACTGAGACAGAGTTAACTTGCCAGAGTCGGTGATGTTTTTCAGAACAGCTAAAGATGTAAAAGATTTTAAGTGAAATCTCTCAATTCAGAAATTCATAGCTTCCTGGACTCTCATTAATCTGATCAAAATTTGACAAATGCTTCCCCTAAACATTGCACTGTTAAGAACCAGGTAGAAGTTATAACTTCTTGAACCGCTGCAGTCCATGTGGTGTCGGTATACCCACAGTGCCGTTAGGGAGGGAGTTCCAGGATTTTGACCCAGTGACAGTGAAGGAACGGCCGATATATTTCCAAGTCAGGATGGTGAGTGGCTTGGACGGGAACTCCCAGGTGGTGGTGTTCCCATCTATCTGCTGTCCTTGTCCTAGGTGGTAGAGGTCACGGGTTTGGAAGGTCCAGTCTGAGGAGCCTTGGTGAGTTCCTACAGTGCATCTTGTAGATGGTACACACTGCTGCCACTGTGCATCGGTGTTAGAGGGAATAAAAGTTGGGGAATCAGGAGATGGTTTACTCAATGCAGAATTCCCAGCCTCTGACCAGCTCTTGTAACCATATTGTTTATGTCCAGTTATCTGGGTGCAGTTAAGCTTCCGATCAATGGTAAACCCCAGGACATTGATAGTGGAGGGGATCAGTGGTGGTAGTGCCATTGAATGTCAATGGTATGTGGTTAAGTCCTGTATTGTTGGAGATACCCATTGCCTGGCACTTGTGTGGCTTTGCCTACTTGGTGGCATCACTGCTGCTCGATGCCAAGCCCTGGCATCAGACTTTAAACTGCCATTGGGAAAGAGGTGAGCTATGTGTTACGACAAGGTAAGAAGGCGTGAACTGACTCCTCTCTTTGTCCCACTCCTGGATTGGTTAGAACGGAGGTTGATTATTGAACCGTGTGTAGCTCATTGTAAGAAATTAAAGCCAGCCAGTCTTATCAAGTTAGCAAGTTAAAAAGTTAGTTTTGCTGCTAAAACTCATTCAGGTAACGAAGCAGAAATTATTAACAAAAGGCTTAAAATGTACAACTATGTCCGATTAACCACCAACGCAAAAGCAACACATGGACAACAATCGTCACCCCACCCCCCAACCTGTCACCACTCCAAGCGTGTAATAAAGAAATAAAATTCTGTTGAGCATCAGATCTTAAAACTTGGCCAAGTAAAAAGCAAAGTCAGAAAAAAAATATCCATGGGTTATCCAGATGCTTGTCAGCCTCATTTTCCCCAGTAGGTGCTTGTTTCTCACTGGGGAAGCTACCTTTAAGACCCTGAGGGGCCTTGACTGGCTGGATGTGGAGACGACGTCTCCTCTTGTGGGAGAAACTAGAACCAGGGGTCGCTGTTTAAAATTAAGGGGGTCACCCATTAAAAGCGGAGATGAGGAGGAATTTTTTTCTCTCAGAGGGTTGACACTCTTTGGAACTCTCTTCCTCCAAAGGCAGTGTAAGCAGAGTCTTTGAATATTTTTAAGGTAGAGGATTCTTGGTAAGCAAGGGGCGTGATAGGTTACCTGGGGTGGGTGGGATGCAGATTTGAGGTCACTATCAGATCAGCCATGATCTTATTAAATGGCGGAGCAGGCTTGAGGGGCTGAATGGCCTACTCCTGCTCCTTGTTCATATGTTTGTGTGCAACCATCTTCAACTGCTTCGTCACTGACCTTCCTCCCATCATAAGGTCAGAAGTGAGGATGTTCGCTGATGATTGCACAATGTTCAGCAACATTCTTGATTCCTCAGATACTGAAGCAGTCCATGTCCAAATGCAGCAAGACCTGGACAATATCCAGGCTTGGGCTGACAAGTGGCAAGTAACATGTGCACCACACAATTGTTAGGCAATTGTCATCTCCAACAAGATCCTGGGGGTTACCATTGACCAGAAACTGAACTGGACCAGCCACATAAATACTGTGTCTACAAGAGCAGGTCAGAGGCTGGGAATCCTGCGGTGAGTAACTCTCCTCCTGACTCCCCAAAGCCTGTCCACCATCTACAAGGACAAGTCAGGACTGTCTCCGCTTGCCTGGATGAGTGCAGCTCCAACAACACTCATGGTGAGATGTTTTAGTGAATCGTTGCGGTCCATGTGGTGTCGGTACACCCACAGTGCTGTTAGGGAGGTGAGTTCCAGGATTTTGATCCAGTGACAGTGAAAGAACAGCAATATATTTCCAAGACAGGCTGGTGAGTGACTTGGAGGGGGATTTCCAGGTGATAGTGTTCCCCATGTGTCTGCTGCCCTTGTCGTTCTAGATGGTAGTGGCCATGGGTTTGGAAGATGCTGTCTAAGGAGCCTTGGTGAGTTCCTGCAGTGCATCTTGTAGATGGTACACACACTGCTGCTACTGTGCGTCGGTGGTGGGGGGAGTGAATGTTTGTGGATGGGGTGACAATCAAGTGGGCTGCTTTGTCCTGGAGTATTGTGTTCAGTTTTGGTCCCCTTACCTAAGGGAGGGTTTATTTGCCAGACTAATCACTGGGACTGTTCTTTGAAGAAAGGTTGAAAAGATGGGGCCTGCATTCTCGAGAGTTCAGGAGTATAATGTGGGAAAGTTTGGTCGTTGAAACAAAAATGCTGACTATTTTTTAAGAAGTGAAACTTATAAATATTGATGTTCAATGAGACTTCGGTGTATTTGAACAGGAACATAAAGTTAGCACATGGGTACAGCTAGCAATTAGGGAGGCAAATTGGATGTCCTTTATTGTAAGGGTTTCGGAGTACAAAATTCTTAGGAGGCTAAGACAGGGTAGATTCAGGAGGGATGTTTGCCCCAGCTAGTGGGGAGGGGTGGGTGGCTGGAAACCAGAGGACACAGTCTCAGAATAAGGGGCAGGTCACTTAGGACTGAGATGAGGTGGAATTTCTTCACTCAGAGGGTAGTGTAAGTTTAGAATTGGCTACTTTAGAAACTTATGGAAGCTCAATCATTGAATATGCCCAAGTCAGGGATCGATAGATCAACAGATACTCATGACATCAAAGGATATGGAGATAGTGTGGGAAATTGGCGTTGAGGTAGATGATTAGCCATGATCTGGTTGAATGGTGGAGCAGACTCGATGGGCTGAATGGCCTACTGCTGCTCCTAGTTCCTATTCATAGCATGGTCACAATGGGCTGAATGGCCTCCTTGGTAACCATAAATGTTTAATTTGTTTTGCTGTTTCAGGTGCCCAGGCGAATCTCTTGGTCCTGCAATCACCCTCAACTCTCACCGTCAAGCAAGGCACGGATGTGGTCATAAACTGTAGCTTTAATGCCTCAGAGAAGATCAGAGAAGCTTTCTTCCATTGGAAAAAGGAAGATATCAAACTCTACACCTATCAAATCAAAGACTCAAGAAAGCACAGCCCTTCGGTCAATGCGGGTCCCAGGTTTAATGTCAGTGTCAATCTGGAAACTCAACTCTTCACTTTACAGATCAGAAGTGTTGAGCTAACCGACAATGGGACTTATTACTGTTGCCTACAGATAGAGGATCCGATTCCAATCAAAAACAGGCAGGGTAACGGAACTGTCCTTATCATCGACCCACCAGGTATTTCTGTTTCTCGGTCGCTTTGTAAACTAACGAATGTTGAGGAAGAGAGAAGGGACAGCAAATGGAAGGAGCTCTCTTCTATAGCCTGAGAGTAATGTATCGAGGTTTGCTGAACATAACAAGACTAGGTGCGAATGTAATCTGCGAGGAGGACACAAAGAGGCTGCCAAAAGAAATAGACAGCTTAAGTGGATGGGCAGCATGGCTGCAGATGGGGCAAAATATGAGAAAGCTTGAATAACAAGAGCAAAAACACTGAATATTTTTAAAAGGTGTGAAGCTTGTAAATGTTAAGGTTCAAAGAGATTGGGTGCACTCATACAAGGAGCACAGAAAGTTAGCGTGCGGTTACAGCTTGCAATTAGGAAGGCAAATTGGTTGCCCTTTATTGCAAGAGGATTGGAAAACGCAAAGGAGGAAGCCTTGCTGCAGCTGTACAGGACATTGGTGAGGCCACATCTGGAATCCTGCGCACAGTTTTGGTCTCCATATTTAAGGAAGGATAAACTCTAATGGAGGCAGCACAGCGAAGGCTTCACTAAATTGGCCCCTGGGGTGAGGGGATTGTCCTGTGGTCAGAGGCTGTGTAAATTGGGAGTTTATATGGGAGGTTAGAAGAATGAGTGGCGATCTTATTGAAACGTACAAGGTTCTGAAGGGGCTCGATACAATAGACCCTCAGTGGTTGTTTCCCGCTGGTCGGGGGAGTCTAAAACACGGGGGCACAGTCTCAGGATAAGGGGCCGATCATTCAGGACTGAGATGGGGAGAAAGTCCTCCACACAATGGGTTGTGAATATTTGGAATTCTCTACCCCGGAAGGTCGTGGCTGCTCCATTGTTGAACACATCTAAGGCTGGGATAGACAGAGTTCTTGGTCTCTTGGGGCATTAAGGTTTGTGGGGAGTGGGCAGGAAAATGGAGTTGAAGCCCCAAGGTCAGCCATGATCGTATTGAATGATGGAGCAGGCTTGATGGGCTGAATGGCCTACTACCTGCTCCTATTTCTTATGTTCTTGTGGATTGTGTGGTCTGGGGTTGGAATGCACTGTCTGATAGGATGGTGCAAACAGGTTTGAAAATAGCCTTGAAAAGGGAATTGGATAAATACTTGAAGCAGAAAAAATACTGACGGGTTATGGGGAAAGACTTGACGGACTGAGTGGCCTCCTTCTGTGCTGTAATGATTCTATAAGGCGCCTTTCATGGCCTCAGGATGTCGCACAACCCCCTACAGTCAATGACGTAGTTCTTCCAAGTCACTGTTGCAATAGGGGTGGGGCTGGGGGTGGGGCAGCCAATGTACGCACAGCAAGATCCCACAAATAGTGAAGCAGCCCAAGCGACATGTCTTACTGATGCTGGTCGAGAGAGAAACATGGTCCAGGACACCGGGGAGAGCCTCGTTTAACATTTCTTCTGAAAGATGGCACCTCCGACAGTGCAGCACTCCCCCAGTGGAGGGGCAAGAGTAAGGGGGCGCCACAAACAGGAAGTGCGACAGACTTTCCTTTCCCCCACTTCCCTCAATAGATTCTCCAGGTTGAAAGTTCTAGGAGGAATGTTAACCAGCTTAGCACATCAGTTGAAGCACAGGGGCAGAGTTAGCTGTTGGGAGTGAGAACCCTTTCTCAGTGAAGTGAGTTTGTGTTTAACGTGATGATTCTTCATCTTTTCCAGATGAAGGATCACCTGACCTTCAAAAGTTTGGGAATTGGACTATCCCAGCTCTGCTGGTCGCTGGGATCCTCCTGTGCATATTGTGCCTAATATGCCCCCTGGTTAAATTCAACATTATACCTGGTGTGTATATCTGCCGACAGTGCTTGTAGAAGTTCCACATTTCTGAAAGATACGGGGTGGGGTGGTTATGAAAACTCAGGAACCATTTCTTGTCTGGTCTCAGTAGGTTCCTCACGCTTTTGGATATGGATTGGAAAATGCTACCAGAAACCTTGGTTAGAAAGGGGGGAAAAAATTAATAAGGGTTCTTGCTACTGAGAATGTTCCTCTACACTGTCCCCATCAAACACTCCCAGGACAGTTACAGCACTGGGTTAGATACAGAGTAAAGCTCCCTCTACACCGTCCCCATCAAACACTCCCAGGACAGGTACAGCACGGGGTTAGATACAGAGTAAAGCTCCCTCTACACTGTCCCCATCAAACACTCCCAGGACAGGTACAGCACGGGGTTAGATACAGAGTAAAGCTCCCTCTACACCGTCCCCATCAAACACTCCCAGGACAGGTACAGCACGGGGTTAGATACAGAGTAAAGCTCCCTCTACACTGTCCCCATCAAACACTCCCAGGGCAGGGATTATGTTCATTCACTGCAGTTGTACTCTTGACATGTTCGATCCTTGAGGAGGGGATGTGGGGGTGGGCACTCTAACCTTGAATGACGTTAACTTAATTCTCCTGCGATTTTGCCGTGTGAGGTCCTCTGGCAGTGTGTGTGTCATGGGTGGCCAACTGGACATGGTCCACTTCGTGTTGTGGGTTAAAACTGATTTCAGCTGAAGGCCTCAGCTTTGACCCAGAAACCATCTCTGCCCAGTTTGGTGTGCATCCTCGACTTCCAAAGAAATGGCATGGCAAGATCCCACGCCGAGCCAGTGGCCAGCCAGTCTGGTGACCGCCAGCGTTGGTCAGAACGTTGGCCGGCGTGACCCGTTGCTCGCTTCATTTCGATAGCCGCTGCGGCTGCAGAATCTTTAACCTTTACCTGAGAGCGTAGGGTTTAACCTTCCACCAGGAAGTGGGTGCCTTCGACAGTGCAGCGCTGCACCGGCGTATCGGCGTCGATTGTGGTGTGAGGTCCCCCCTCGAATGGGATTTGGCCCCACAGCCTTCCGACTCGGGGAGGGCAAGATGGCAGCCCACTGAGCCGCCATTGACATTCCGCCTCTCTGAACTTTCTGTTCACCTCCCGCCTGAGCAGTGGCAATCACTGCGACCATTGGACTGCGCTCTCCATGGAGCTGAAATGCTCAGCATGCTGAGAGGAATTTTTTTTTTCCCTCAAGTCGTCTCCCCTTGCTCCGACTGCGCTTTACTCAGCCATGACCAAAGTGAATGGAGGAACGGGGATAGAGGGGCTGAATGGCCTCCTCCAGCTCCTGAACTCATGGTTGACGAGGCGTTGCTTTCCCACGTGCCGGCTCCGCGTCTCTCCAACTTCGGGAAGGTCCGGAGGCTGTTCAAACTGTCCGGGATTCTTATTCCTCAGGAGTATAACGGGCTGAACCTGAAGGCTGTTTTCCTGTTCCCACACCTTCATTCCTAATGTGCATGCATTTCTTGCAGAATTGGGATCAAAATCCCAGGAAGCAGGAGGAGGAGAAGGGGACCGTGACTCACCATTGGAGAACGAGGCAAGTTTGTCCTATGACTTACATAGGGTTCAGCTCCAAGAGAAGGGTTTTTGCCCCTCGTGGCCTCTCCAGTTTCTGATCGATTTCACCCTCACCCTTGAGCCCAATTTCCTCCCTTATCTCCCCTTGTCAGTTTTTCCCGATGATGCATTCACTGAGACTCTGGGACACAAGAATATTTTCTTGTGATCATTTATGCCATTAATATTGTTGTTTAGAATAATACCCAACTTATACCCTGAAAATGGGGCAGGCGTGGGCTTGTGGGAGGGCAGGTCAATGTCGGCGGGGGATGGTGTTATTGAGCGAATCAGTTCAATTACAATTTTTAACCATTAGGAAGAAATGATAGAGACATAGGGAAAGACAGCATAACAGAAAGAGAATGAGACGGGTTAAATACAGAGTAAATCTCCCTCTACATTGTCCCCATCAAACACTCCCAGGACAGGTACAGCACGGGGTTAGATACAGAGTAAAGCTACCTCTACACTGTCCCCAATAAACACGCCCAGGGCAGATACAGCACGGGGTTAGATAGAGAGTAAAGCTCCCTCTACACTGTCCCATCAAACACTCCCAGGACAGGTACAGCACGGGGTTAGATACAGAGTAAAGTTCCCTCTACACTGTCCCCATCAAACACTCCCAGGGCAGGTACAGCACGGGGTTAGATACAGAGTAAAGCTCCCTCTACACTGTCCCCATCAAACACTCCCAGGACAGGTACAGCACAGTGTTAGATACAGAGTAAAGCTTCCTCTACACTGTCCCCATCAAACACTCCCAGGACAGGTACAGCACGGGGTTAGATACAGAGTAAAGCTTCCTCTACACTGTCCCCATCAAACACTCCCAGGACAGGTACACACAGACAGAGAGAATAAAAGGGTCAGAGAGGCTATAGTAACTCAGGGGTCGATGTCCCATCAGTGTGTGTCAGACTGAAAGTGACAGTGTGAGTTAATTCACTGGGATCCCTGTCTTTGTGTCCATGGACACCACCAATACCTGTGTCCAGGGACTGATCAGCTGGTCAATTCTGATGCCCGTCCTCACACCAGTCCTGAGGCAGTCCGGATACCACCCCGCTAATTCCGGTCCTGATACCCAACCTGATGCCAATCCTGATGTCAGACCTGATACGAGTCCTGATACCAATCCTCATACCAGTCCTGATGCCAGCCCTTATGGTAGGCCTCATTCCAGTCCTGATACCAGCCCTGATACCAGGCCCTGATTCCTGTCCTAATAACAGACCTGATGCCACTCCTGATGCCAGTCCTGATGCCCGTCTTTTTGTGGACTCACTGGCCCAGAGCCTTGGCACCGTTTTCCGGCTGCATCCTCGAACCAATCCACGCGACTGACCATTTAACCATCTTCCCAGCCCTTCAGGGGGAGCCCAGGCCAGACCGATGAGGAGACGGAGCCCGACACGATGGTGTACAGCGAGATCACAGCGTCCGCCAGGAGACCGGCGCCCGCTGAGCCCCCGATGGAACCCGGATGCCAGGGCACCTGCTCAGTCGAGTGCAGCCCACCGCTGTACAGCTACCCCTCATTCAACACCACATACGTGTTCCTGAAAGCTGGAGGGGGAGCCCCCCTCCCCCGAGCACCAAGAGGCCTCAGTATATGGGGCAGCGAGCACGGTGAAGGGGGGGGGGAGGGGTGGGGGAGCGGTGAGGGGGTGTTGGCGGGTGGGAGGGAGTGAGGGTCTCTGAGGAGGGTGGGGGGGCAGTGGTCTCAACAAGCCAGGTTACAATGTGGAGAAGGCAGCACTATTCAGGTACGCACTGTCATTTATTAATGCCCCTGAGGCTCTAGTTCATGGGATTTACCCCTCCCCCTTGGAGGATCATGGGATTTAACCCCCACCTTGGGGTCACGGGATTTACCCCTCCCTCTTGGGGGATCATGGGATTTAACCCCCACCTTGGGGGTCATGGGATTTACCCCTACCCCTTGGGGGATCATGGGATTTACCCCTCCCAGGGGGTCACGGGATTTAACCCCCACCTTGGGGTCATGAGATTTACCCCTCCCAGGGGGCCTTGGAAGTTACCCACCTACTTGGGGGCTCATGGGATTTATTCCCCCCAAGGGGGTCATGGGATTTACCCCCCCCCCCCACCCTTGGGGTGTCTTGGGATTTACACCCCCAACCTTTGGCGATATTGGGATTTGCCCCCCACCGGGTGGTCATGGGATTTACACCTCCCCCCACTCCTTGGGGGAGGTTATAGGATTTACCCCCCCCCCCCACCCCCACTTGGGGGGGGTCATAGGATTCCCCCCCCCATCACCGCCCTTGGGGGGGTGACATTGAGGACTGTGCCAAGCCTGAACATTCAAGAGTGAGGGAAAAGTGGGCCAATTCGTTGCTTTCTTTTGAGCTGTCGCTCGATGCAGCTTCTCAAGACCCTTTGCAGCTCAAGACAGAGCCCCTGATGCACAGCTTGTGGTCTGCCCCGGGGGGCAATTACCTACAGCCCGTTTTGCACACAGCAAGATCCCACCAAGCAGCACATTGGGGCCAAAGGGGAGCGGGCGATTTTGTTTGGTGGGCACAGGGGCGAAGGAGGGACGGCCATGGTGGTGGGGAATCGGAGGGGGGTTGGGGTGGGGGGGGGGTTGTGGGTGAGGCGGGAAAGGTGAGGGGGAGGGGAGTAGCCGAGTTGCTCTTGCAGAGGGCTGGCAGGGGCACGATGGGCTGAATGGCCTCCTTCTGTGCTGTAAACGCTCCATGCCCCGATGATTCTCCTCCGACGGGCAGCACGAGACCTTTGACAATGACGGGGCCCCCGAGTCATCCCCAGAAAAGCCGGAGCCTTTTACCATCGGGGGCGCCATTTCCAAGATGAAGGGGGCCTAGTCTGTGCACCGAGCTCTGGGTGGAGACTGGAACCCCAGTCTTCTCGATGGAAGCGAGAGTCCCAACAATGAGCTGTGCCGTCTCCTCAAGCCAACGCGCCATTGGATAAAGCCCTTCTAGAAAATTCTCAGGCATTTCATATCCTTCAAATTAAATGGCGGGAGGGTATAGGTGGGAGGGAGGGTTAGAAGGATCTGCTGATGAGGGAGGGGTGGGAGGAGGTTCATGTGGGGAGTAAACACCAGCATGGGCTAGTTCGGCCAAATGGCCTGTTGCTATGCGGTACACTCTGTGCCAACAACATAGGAATAATAATAGCTGAAGGGACATGCTGTTTGATGTGATTCTCCCAGTTGTTGGGATGTATGGGCATCACACCAGCACTGAAATTCATAGACCACATTACGTGTTTCTGTGACAAGGGAAAACCCTTCCCCTGGCATCTCTCAGCTGGTGAACAGTCAACGCTGAACCTCACCAGAGACCAACAGCCTGGACAAGGTAGACAAGGGAGAAGCTTGTGTCACCAGATTAAAATCAGGGATGCTCAAGAGGCCAGAATGGAGAGAGCGCAGAGATCTCGGAGGGTTGTGGAGCTGGAGGGAGTCGGATGACAGAGGAAGTGAGGGAACAAGGGCCATGGAGGGATTCGAAAACCAGGGTGCGAGAATGGTGGCGGTGCTTGACCGAGAATCAATGTGGATGAGTGAGTACAGGGAGGGGTGAGGTGGTGGGTGGGGGGCAAGGTGAGAAGCGAATGGGACTTGGAGAGAGTTAGGACAGGGGGCAACAGAATTACAGATACTCTCAGGCTTACACAGGGCAGGAGATGGAAGACTCAGAATAGAACCCGGGATCGTCATAAAGAATTCAAGGTATAGTGAAGGACATCAGGAAATTAAATGGGTAGACAGACTCTGTGATAGGACAAAATCTACAGGTTTGAGGAAGGAGGTTAAATGGATGGTTGTTATATAGAATGACAATGAATGTACAGACTAGGAACAGGCCATTCAGCCTTCTCGCATCGCTGCTTTATCTCACCCAGTCAACATATCCTTCTATCCCTTTCTCCTTCATGTGTTTATCCAGGTTCCCCTTAAATGCATCATTTTTAATTCATTCATGGGATGTGGGCATCATTGGCTGGGCCAGCATTTATTGCCCATCTCTACTTGCCCCTTGAGAAGGTGGTGGTGAGCTGCCTTCTTGAATCGCTGCAGTCCATGTGGTGTAGGTACACCCGCAGTGCTGTTAGGGAGGGAGTTCCAGGGTTTTGACCCAGCGACAGTGAAGGAACGGCCGATATATTTCCAAGTCAGGATGGTGAGTGGCTTGGAGGGGAACTTCCAGGTGGTGGTGTTCCCCATGTGTCTGCTGCCCTTGTCCTTCTAGATGGTAGGGGTTTGGAAAGTGCTGTCTAAAGAGCCTTGGTGAGTGGTGCAGTGCATCTTGTAGATGGTACATACTGCTGCTACTGTGTGTCGGTGGTGGAGGGAGTGAATGTTTGTGGATCGGGTGCCAGTCAAGCGGGAATGCTTTGTCCTGCACGGTATCAAGTTTCTTGAGTGTTGTTGGAGAATATTCCATCACACTCCACGCTATTCACCTCAACCACTCCACTGATGGCTTTCTGCTGGGAAGAGGTTACAAAACCAAATGGGCAGTTGGAGTTAAGATACAGATCAGCCACACTCGAATGTAAATTATAATCTGACTTTATGGGTTATTTCAGTAATAGAGCCATATGTTAATTAAATATCAACTATTTTTAACTGTATGCAGGTGGAAGGCATTAAATTGGAGTTTCACTTGAGCAGTTATAAAGAGACACGCACTCAAACTCGGATAGGTGAGTGAGGAGATGTGTGCTTGTAATCTTTCACTCTGTAAATAAATGTTAGAGCATAAAAAGATTGGCTCCAATTCTATCCTTCACCACCTGGTTTTCGTGAATATAACAGCATGAGACCTTCAGCAGCATGATTTAACTACAAGTCTTTATTAAAAGCAGACGCTAAGATACCATCATCTCTGCAAGATGATCGAGCCATTGGTCTCTCGGTCTCTTACTGAGCCATCTATTTGCGCTCCACGGGAAATGTGCCCCGATCGTTCCTTCCTTGACACGCACAGAGAAATGACTTGTGTGGCACAGAGGCTCCTTGATCCCATGTCGCTTGTACTCAGGAGTTCAACTGACATTACAGGCCCTTGGAAACCGGGGAATCTCATTCCAGCCTCCAAACCCACTGAGGAAAAGAAAGAAAGACCAGCCTTTGTATAGTGTTTTTCACGACTACTGGACATCTCAACGCGCCCTTCGGCCAATGAAACGCTTGAAGAAGAGTAGTCAGTGCTGTAATGTAGGAAAGACAGCAGCCAATCTGGGCACAGCAAGATCCCACAAACAGCATTTTTTTTTGTGTGTGTGTGTGTTTGTTTGTGATATCAATTGAGGGCTAAATACTGGCCAAGATTCTTGGGGGACAGAAACAGAAAGTGCTGGATAAACTCAGCAGGCCTAACAGCATCTGTGAAGCTTAAAAAAAAACAGCTAACGTTTCGATTCCTTATGACTCTTCTTCAGCTACAAGGACTCAAAATGTTAACTCTGTCTTTCTCTCCACAAGTGCTGTTTTTTTCCCCAGCGTGTTCTGTTTTTGTTTCAGGTTTCCAGGCAGCGCCTGCGGTATTTTGCTTTGATCTAAGATTTTTTGGGGGGGAGGGGAATGGGGAGCGTCCCTTGCCCTTCTTCCTTCCAAATAGTGCCACGAGATCTTTAACATCCGACCGATGCAGATGGGGGCCCCTCCTCCTCCTGGGTTTGCACGTCAGTCGAAAATCAGCACTTCCGACAGGGTGGTGCTCCTGCGGTACTGCGCTGGAGTGTCATCTTTGTCTTTTATGCTCAAGGTCCACAGTGGGCCTCGAACCCAGGCACCTTGGTGATTCAGAGGTGAAAGGGGAGTGCACTACCAGCTGAGCCATGGTGGATTGCAGAGCTCCCTTTATGTCTGGTGGCACTCCGCAACCAGTCTGGATTACAGTGGGCAGGCAGCTGGTGGTTGGAAACAGGCAGTCGGTTCACAACCAGATAGGACCACCCGGGACCACTGAAAAACCCTTTGGCAGGCTTGGAACGAAACAGAAAATGCTGGAAATGCTCAGCAACGCAGGCAGCCTGGGTGAGAACTAAGAGTTAGAGTCTTAGCTATTATTCTGACGAAGGGTCATTTCTTGCTTCTCCGTCTGCGAGATGCTGTCTGACCTGCTGAGTCTTTACGTCGCTCTCTCTTTTTATTTCAGCTTTCCAGCATCTGCAGCAGTTTGACTTGTTTTTTGCAAGCTGTGTGCATTGAGGGACAAATACAGAAGGATAGGGTTACAGCGCAGAATGAGGCCATTCAGCCCCTCGAACCGTGCCAGCCTCTCTGTGATGTTGGGCAGGGCAAAGATTTTCCATCGACAATGTCTAAATTCGCCTTGGGAAACTTGCTCTCCTTCGCCTCCCCCTGGCTATAATCGGGGCTGCTCCATCACCTCGCATTGCCCAGGGATGCAAAAGGGGACAACGGGTATGCTTCTTCTGGTGCTCCAGACATGAGCAGCCCAGTGAGTCCCTGTCTGCAAGCCAGCTGAGTCATCGGACACAGCTCCGTCTCCCCTCTACCCCTCTTCTCCTCTCCCCTTCCACTCGTTGGGAGACGGGGGGGGTTTAGATTCATCCCTTCACTGTTTTTCTCAGTTGCCCCTCCTCTATTCCTGGGTGCATGCGCCCCAGCGAGCTGGGATCTGCCGAACAGAAAGATTCCATTTAAAACGAAAGGAAGACTTGCATTTATGTAGCGCCTTTCGCAGCCACCAGAAGCCTCAAAGCGCTTTACAGTCAGTGAAGTTGTTTTTGAAGTACAAGTGTATCGCAGGAAACACGGTAAGCAATTTGCGCACAGCAAGCTCCCACAAACAGCAGTGTGATAATGGCTGGGTCATCTGTTCTTGTGATGTTGGTTGAGGGATAAATATTGGCCCCAGGACAGGGGAGGGGGGAGAACATCCCTCCACCCCCCCCCCCGCTCTTCTTTGAAATAATACCATGGGATCTTTTACATTCCCCTAAACAGGCAGCTGGGGCCTCAATTTAACATCCCATCTAAAAGACAGCACCTCTGATAATGCAGCACCTCCATCAGTCCCAACCTGGAGTGTCAGCCTAGGTTTTTGCACTCAGGTTCTGGAGTGGGGCTTGAGCCCAGAAACTCAGGGGTGAGAGCGCTACCAACTGGGTCCCAGCTAGCACATGAATCGATTTTTAAAAAAAAGAGATTGGGAAACCAATGATATGCTGAGTAAGTGTGTAGTTCAGTCAGTGGCAGCTACCGGGTGTGGTGCTGAGTCACATAATCCAGGGGGAGCCTATAATCATCTGTCCCAATCCTTGATTATAACAGCGAATAGACAATGTCCCAGAACAGAGCCCTGTGGGGCGCTGCTAACCACTTCCAACCACTCTAAGGCACTCCCCTCAACTCTGACTGCCATTTCCTATCTCACCAGTTTTTAGTCCAATTAACTACCTTCCCTGCATTGACGATCCCTTTAAAATGTTTCCTATAGTCTTCAATTGTTCTGTTTGATTAGTAATTCTGTTTATTATTGATGCTCACTGTGCTTGATTAGTTTAGCCTGGGTGTGGACTCTGAGCAAAGTAGACAAATTGTAGAAAGAGCCGGAAGCAAACAGCTGAAGCATGGAGCAGACATTTTAAAGCACTGTGAATAAAACTTGTTACATGCGTAGAAACTAGTGTCATATCTATCTAGATCAGAGCAATAAAATATGTACTTCCTGTAATGGTACCATGTCAAAATGTCTCTCCTCCTTGTTCTCCCACCCACTCATGAACTTTCGCAATTATGCTCCCATTCACAACCTTGTGCACTCTTCCTCCCTCTCACTCACTCGCTCTTAATTCCCGATTGGAAATTGGAGTGAGACAGAAGCCCTCATAGTGTCTCGAGGGTGAGACCCCAAATGACTCCCGGGACATCCTTTTGATCTGGCTGACAGGGCTGGCTGTGTGATCACTAAGGCCGCATGGTAATTTTCCCTCAGGAGTGTCCAGCGGCCTGTTGGAACCGGGCTGCACGTCTTCAGGTGAGGTCGCGGCCCCTGCGATCATGGTTTGTGGAAATGAGTAAGCTGAATTTGACTGTCTGTGAGGCACTGAGTCACTACCAGAGACCACCCTGGAGGTCATAAGATCATAAGAAATAGGAGCCAGGAGGAGGCCATTCGGCCCCTCAAGCCTGTTCCCCCATTCAATAAGATCACGGCTGATCTGATTGTGGTATTAACTCTGCTTTCTTACCTGCACCCCATACCTCCTTTGGAGATCAAAGATCTGTCTAACTCGGCCTTGAATATATTCAGTGACCCAGCCTCCACTGCTCTCCGGGGTAGAGAATTCCAAAGATCAACGATCCTCTGAGAGAAGAAATTCCTCCCCATCTCTGTTCCTGACATGACTCCCCTTAAACTGTGCCTAGTCCTAGATTCCCCCACGAGGGGAAACACCCTCTCAGCATCTACCTTTTTGAGCCCCCTTCAAATCTTATAAGTTTCAATAAGATCACCTCTCATTCTTCTGAACTCCAATGAGTATAGGCCCAACCTGCTCAACCTTTCCTCATAAAACAAATGCCCTTGATCCCAGGAATCGGCCGAGTGAACTTTCCCTGAACGGCTTCCAATGCAGATATATCCTTCTTTATATAAGATGACTAAAACTGTACACAGTGCTCCAGGTGTGGTCTCACCGATGCCCTGTACACTTGCAGTAAGTCTTCCCCACTTTTACATTCTACACCCGGCCCTTGCAAAAAAGGCTAACATTCCATTTGCCCTCCCAATCACTTGCTGTACCTGCATGCTAAATTTTTGTGATTCGAGTATCAGGACACCCAGATCCCTCTGTACTGCATCATTCTGCAGCCTCTCTCCATTTAAATAATATTCTGCTTTTCTATTCTTCCTGCCAAAGTGGACAACCACTTGTTGTTCTGTCCTGAGATGTTCTACCTTAGACTCTAGGCATGGGACTTCATTCTCAGACAGACTCGGAGCAGACTCGATGGGCCGAATGGCCTCATTTCTGCTCCTATGTCTTATGGTCTACACTGATATCTGCTTAACACTTGTTCATTAGTACTACATCTAGACAGGTTACAGAATAACCTAGTTACACATCTCTCCTAGGCCATGATTCCAACCTCTCTCTCTCTCTCTCTCTCTAATACATGATGGGCTGATGTCAGTGGTAGATCGTGATCTATGTCATACATTAGCATATTCCAGCTATTAATACTTTACAACATCTGCCCAAATTTTTGCCCTCATGGGGGAGGTCAGGGTAAGGAAGGGGGTAATGTCATCTCCACCGACCCCCACCCACAACATCTGCAGATTTCCTCACAAGGCCACTCAAGCAGGGCTGGACTAAGCTGTCGGACACTCACACACACTAAACGTTGCACTCTGGCACTGACACTCACACCCTTACATCTAAACTCACTGCTTCCTGCTTACACTCATCCTTCTCATTGTTAACATGGGTCTCTCAATCGACCCCTCCTCTGGTTCACAACAGTACTTTTTCAATAAGCATGAGACACTCAATGGTGAAGAACATGGGATCAACTCGATTGATGTCTAGCATTGGTGACCAACCCAACATAGGAACAGGGAGAGGCCATTCAGCCCGTCCACCCTGTTCTGCTGCCATACAATGAGATTATGGCTGATCTGTGACCTAACCCCTTTGCCCCATATCCCCCCACACCTTAATGGTTAACAGCATCTTCTGAATCTCAGATTTAATGTTAATAATTGATCTAACATCAGTTGCCGTTTGCGGAAGCGAGGTTAAAATTTCTTGATGGGCCGAATGGCCTAATTTTTGCTCCTATGTCTTATGGTCACCCTTTGTGTGTGGAAGTGTTTCCTAATTCCACTCCTGAATGGTCAAACTCTACTTTGAAACTCTGACCCCGAGTCCCAGACGTCCAAGCCAGCGGAAATAATTTCTCTCTATCGACTCAATCTGTCCCCCTTAATATCTTAAAAAAACCTTGATCAAATCACCCCTTACCCTTCTAAATGCCAGGGAATACAAGCCTCATTTGTGAAGTGTCTCCTTGTAGCTTAATCCTTGGTGTCCAGGTCTCATTCCGGTAAATCTGCACTATGCTCCCTCAGGGGCCATTGTATACTTCCTATGGTGTGGTGGTCAGGACCTGCTCACAGTAACTCCAGGTGTGGTCTAACCAGGGCTTTGTAGAGCAGGATCATGACTTGTACTTTACTCCTTTGTATTCTAGTCCTCCAGAACCCCATGAGCCTTTTTTTATTATTTCCTCTAGCTGTTCAAGATATGTTAATGACTGCTGTGCCTGGATCCCCCGAATCTCTTTGGACTCCCACTGCTTGTAGCTTTTCACCATTCACAAAGTCCCCCATCCTTTTAGTTTCAAAGTGAATGACTTCACATCTGCTAAAATCGAAATCCATTTGTCACAATTTTACTCCTTCACTGAATCATTAATAGCTCTTTTGTATTATGAGACTCGCATCTATCTACACTGCTTACAATGCTGCCTCTCCCTGTGACCCCACACCAGCCACAAGAGAGCCTTTTCAGTTCTCTATCTCCCGAGCCCTCCAAGAAGCTATTGATGACCACATCCTTCTATACACCAAAGGTACATGCCAGACCTCCTGATATATCCATTCCCAAATCCTTTCAAGACAGTCCATTCATGTAAACTGCTGTTCACCCCATAGCTACCTCCCTCAAACAAAATGTCCTGACCGAACTGTTCTTGAATCATTTGAAGAACAGGCTTTATTAACCCTTATCTTTCCATCCTGGAATGAATCGATGTGTGAATGGTTTGGCAGTGATAATGTCACCTAACCTGCAATCTTGAGGGCCCACCCCTCCCAGGCTAACACCCTGGGGGACTCAGTTGATGGTTCTGATGCACTCAGTTGATGGTTCTGATGCACTCAGTTGAAGGTTCTGATGCACTCAGTTGAAGGTTCTGAAGAACTCAGTTGATGGTTCTGATGCACTCAGTTGATGGTTCTGATGCACTCAGTTGATAGTTCTGATGAAGAGTCGTACGGACTCGAAACGTTAACTCTATCTTCCTCTCCACAGATGCTGTCAGACCTGCTGAGTCGTTCCAGCAATTTTTATCCTTGGGGATATGGGTTGAAGTCCCACTGTGGGGTAGTGGGGAGGGTTAAACTAACGAATCAGGAATGGAAAGCTTGCCTCAATAACAATAATGATGATGTTATCACTGATTGTGGTAAACGCTCAGATGGTTCACAAATTTCCCCTTAGGGAAGGAAATCTGCCTTCCTTACCCGGTCTGACCTATATGTGGCTCTAGAGCCACAAGAAGGTGGTTAACTTTTAACTGCCCTCAGGGGTAATTAGGGAAGGGCAGATGCTGCCAGCTACAAATGAACCAGAAAAACAAATGGATTCCTCTCACTCTGTTTAGCTTCCAAAGTTACATCCTAATTTTTGATGTCATGTTTTCCTTCACACACTAAAGGTGGAAGATAAGATTTTGCCTGGTGATCCTTCTAATACATCCTCTCTGTCTTGGATGGCAAGAGTGCTAAAATATTAACCCTTAACACCCCAAGTTAGCCTGACGCAGGATGAGGCCATTGGTCATTGATGAAGCAGCTGAAGATGGTTGGGCCGAGGACACTACCCTGAGGGACTCCTGCAGTGATGTCCTGGAGCTGAGTTGACTGACCTCCAACAACCACCACCATCTTCCTTTGTGCTAGGTATGACTCCAACCAGCGGAGAGTTTTCCCCCTGATTCCCATTGACTCCAGTTTTGCTAGGGCTCCTTGATGTCACACTCGGTCAAATGCGGCCTTGATGTTAAGGGCAGTCACTCTCACCTCACCTCGGGAGTTCAGCCCTTTCATCCATGTTTGAACCAAGGCTGTAATGAAGTCAGGAGTTGAGTAGCCCTGGCAGAACCCAAACTGGGCATTAGTAAGCAGGCTGCTTCATCAATGACCTTCCTCCCATCATAAGGTCAGAAGTGGGGATGTTCGCTGATGATTGTACAATGTTCAGCACCATTTGTGACTCTAAGAGCAGGTCAGAGACTAGGAATCCTGTGATCAGTAACTCACCTCCTGACTCCCCAAAGCCTGTCCACCATCTACAAGGCACAAGTCAGGAGTGTGATGGAATACTCCCCACTTGACTGGATGAGTGCAACTCCCACAACACTCAAAAAGCTCGTCACCATCTCACAAGGCAGCAAGAATTTTAAACCACACTCTTAAAATACAGCCTGCAATCAGGTATGGTTACCACCTCAATGTGTTGTTATGAGGATTTGCATTCTCTTAAAAAATGAAACTTTTATTTCTACTTTTTCTGGCTGGATTTAAAAGAAAACAATAAACTGTCATCCTACTAAGGCAATAGAGAACGGCCCACCAGCACGAATGTACAACTTGCATTCCAGCCAAGTGGGATGAAAAGGGAGCAGACATCCAAAACACCCTAAGGAGTGTGAAAGGCCCCACCTCCTACTGGCTTTCACATTATCTTGAAGCTCGTCAAAAGTCCCTGACATGAGACATCAGAATGCAACTATCTGTTCCACAAAGGCTGACATGGTATTCAAATTCCTCTGGCATATACAGCCAGCCAGTAGGACTTTTAAGGATTGTTTCACCGAGCCAGAGCGATCACAAGGAGAGAACACAGTTGCCATACTGAAAAGCTGTAAGAAAGCCCTCTTTCTCTCTCTCTTCCTCTCAAGAGTACTGCACCCGGTTTTGCAAAGTTACCATCCTGAGAAGACAAAGCTACTGCAAACTGAATTCTGAATAAAAAAGTGAGGTTTGCTCCATACAACTACATCCAAGAAGACAACCGAAGAGAGTGGGCTGCAGCGTGGAATCACTGCATCGTGAACAGCCATACAACCATACATTTAATCGCTTATCCTCTTCACTACCTGTACAATCTCTTTAAGCCTATCCTCTTATTCTTCCACCTGCACTATGGTGTGTGGGGGATGGGGGGGGGGGGGTGGGGTGGGGGCGGTGGAGGTGGGGTCCAAGGAATGCATCTGAATGCTTTTCTTAATTCGGGATGGAGTCTCAATAAACTCACCTTGTTCTGCTGCTAAAGGTCACAGAAACTATAATCAAAAGGCATACATTGCTGGGCTCCTGCAATGTTGGTAAGGGAAAGAAGAACAGCCTTAGTCACAGGAGTTTCCATAGTGTAGTGGTTATCACGTTGGCTTCACACGCGAAAGATCCCGGGTGGAAACATTATGTGGCAAAGTTGTTTTTCAGCTTCAAGTTACTCGTTCATTGTGATATCACAGTTTTGCTGTCATGACAACCAACACTTCAATCCAGATTCCTGAAATATACATGTAGAATGAGATAAGAGCGAGAGTTCCCCACACACAAACCACAAAATAGCTTCTGAGAAGAGGGATGGATGGATGTGGTGCAGGTTTAGTTCAACCCGAGGAGAGACTCGGCACCTGGAGTGGGCCTGACAGGAATCGGGGGGCCATCGGGAAGGTGATGATTAAATTGACGCCCAGGCTCGGGGCCTATCTCTTCCCCGAGGAGGCAGCAGCAACAGCCGCAGGGACGGACCGGGGGGAACTCGAGTTTAAAAATAGGGGGCAAAATCCTGACAGTGACGTCACAGGAAAGCTGTGAGCTGTTTGGCCGGTGAGAATTGCAGCTGTGTTTTCCCGTCTCCAAAGTTAGGGAGTTAGTCTAAGCAGCTGGGAGACTAAAAACGTTAACGCTTTTAAGGAAAGCATCCAGTTAGCATTTATTCAGCACAGGCAGTTGCTGTAAGTGCTCTGAGGGGAAGCGGTGGCTGAGTGAGAGACCAGTTTACTGCCGTTGGCAAATTTATATCTCTCCTTCGCCGGTCATTCATCTAAAGCATTGATAGATATAATCCTGGGGAAACAATCTCACTGCAGTAACTGATAAGGACAAGCCCTTCCTTCAGGCCCGGCTAGCTCAGTCGGTAGAGCATGAGACTCTTAATCTCAGGGTCGTGGGTTTGAGCCCCACGTTGGGCGAGTGTTTGTTTTAAACACAGATCCAGCCCCATCTCTGAACTTCCATGAGATTTAACTGGACTTGCCCCACATTCCTGCTGTCAACGTTTTAAATGACACTCTTAAAATACAATCTGAAAAATCACATGTGGCTACCGCCTCAACACATCCAAAGCACAAAGTAAATCCTTCAACTTTCCACTCTCCCTCACCAGCAACTCCTTTCATTCTGCAAAAGAAGGTTATCCAGAAATGAAACTGATTGAAAGTCATCTATTGTCCAGACTGGATTCAAATGAGTTACAATTCAATAAAATTACCTTCATGTCATGAGGAACTTCTATAAAAGTTTGGATAAAACTCCAGCACAGTTCTTTAGCGATCCCTGGCGGTCGAGTGATTGGGGGTTTTACCCACAGACTAAAAGACAATTGTTTCAATGTTCGGGACTGAAACTCTAACCATGTGCTGGGGAATGAAAGCCGTTCTCACTGAGGGAGAGCGGTTATAGTGGTAGGATTTATTCTGTGCTTTTCATGTCCCTCATAGCTGGCTTTACACCTGGTAGTTTAAGAGACGTTGTTAACATGTTGTCTTGCTGGTGAGAGTGGGAATGTGGTACAAGTTCAGTGAAATGGAAGAGGAATTCGGAGTTGGGGTTTGCCGTTGAAACAAAGATAAATATTCAGAGAAAAAAAGGAGCTACAAAGAATAACAAATCCAGTCACAGGAGTTTCCAGAGTGTAATGGTTATCACATTTGCCTAACACACAAAAGGTTCCCCAGTTCAATCCCGGGTGGAAACATTATGTGACAATGTTTTGTTCCTCACTCAAGTTACTCAGCCAATGTTTATGTCACAATTTTTCTGTCATGACAGCCAACACTTCAATCCAGATTCCTGAAATATACGTGTAGAATGAGAGCAAGAGTTCCCCACACACAGGCCACAGAATAGCTTCTGAGAAGAGGGATGGATGGATGTGGTGCAGGTTTAGTTCAACCCGAGGAGAGACTCGGCACCTGGAGTGAGCCTGACAGGAATCGGGGGGCACCGGGAAGGTGATGATAATGAAACAGCTCTGAAGAAGAATCGTACAGACTTGACACGAAAACTCTGTTTCTCTCTCCAAAGAAACTGTCAAACCTGCTGAGTTCCTTTTTCCAGCATTTTCCGTTTTTACTACAGATTTCCAGCATCCCCAGTATTTTGCTTTTATAATTAAACTGAGGCCCAGGCTCGGGGCCTATCTCTTCCCCGAGGAGGCAGCAGCAACAGCCGCAGGGACGGACCGGGGGAAACTCGAGTTTAAAAATAGGGGGCAAAATCCTGACAGTGACGTCACAGGAAAGCTGTGAGCTGTTTGGCCGGTGAGAATTGAAGCTTTGTTTTCCCGTCTCCAAAGTTAGGGAGTTAGTCTAAGCAGCTGGGAGACTAAAAACGTTAACACTTTTAAGGAAAGCATCCAGTTAGCATTTATTCAGCACAGGCAGTTGCTGTAAGTGCTCTGAGGGGAAGCGGTGGCTGAGTGAGAGACCAGTTTACTGTCGTTAGCAAATTTATATCTCTCCTTCGCTGGTCATTCATCTAAAGCATTGATAAATAGAATAAAAGCAAAATACTGTGGATGCTGGATATCTGAAACAAAATCAAAAAAACCTGGAAAAACTCAGCAGGTCTGACAGCATCAGCAGAGTGGAACACAGTTAACGTTTCAAGTCTGTATGACTCTTCAACAGAACTAAGGAAATGGAAAAATAAAGTGAAATAAAAGCTGGTAGAAGGGGGGTGGGACAGGAGAGCTGGATAGAGAGCCAGTGATAGGTGGAGGCAAAGAAGAGATGTCATAGACCAAAGGATAAAGAGATGGTGATATTATCTAAGGAATGTGCTAATGGGGACAATAAGGGTAGCAAGCAGGACAAGCTAGTGGCAGATGGCCCTAGTGGGGGTGGGGTGGAGGGAAGGGATTGAACTGGGCTAAAAGGTGGAGATAAAACAATAGATTGAAATAAATTTTAAAATCGGTGGGAAAAGAAAGATATATATTTAGAAAATTATAAATGAATGGGAAAAGAGGGATCGGAAAAGGGGTGGGGATGGAGGAGAGAGTTCATGATCTGAAATTGTTGAACTCAATATTCAGTCCGGAAGGCTGTAAAGTACCTAGTCGGAAGATGAGGTGCTGTTCCTCCAGTTTGCGTTGAGCTTCACTGGAACATTGCAGCAGGCCAAGGACAGACATGTGGGCATGAGAGCAGGGTGGACTGTTGAAATGGCAAGCGACAGGGAGGTCTGGGGCATGCTTGCGGACAGACCAAAGGTCTTCTTCAAAGTGGTCACCCAGTCTGCGTTGGGTCTCTCCAATGTAGAGGAAACCGCATTGGGAGCAGCGAATGCAGTAGACTAAATTGAGGGAAGTGCAAGTGAAATGCTGCTTCACTTGAAAGGAGTGTTTGGGCCCTTGGTCGGTGAGGAGAGGGGAAGTGAAGGGGCAGGTGTTGCACCTTCTGCGATTGCATGGGAAGATGCTGGGGGAGGGGTTTGAGGTGTAGGGGGTGATGGAGGAGTGGACCAGGGTGTCCACTTTGCAGAACACTTTCAGTCTGTCCGCAAGCATCACCCAGACCTCCCTGTCGCTTGCCATTTCAACACTCCACCCTGCTCTCATGCCCACATGTCCGTCCTTGGCCTGCTGCATTGTTCCAGTGAAGCTCAACGCAAACTGGAGGAACAGCACCTCATCTTCTGACTAGGCACTTTCCAGCCTTCCGGACTGGATATTGAGTTCAACAATTTCAGGTCATAAACTATCTCCTCCATCCCTACCCCCTTTCTGATCCTCCTTTTTCCAATCATTTATAATTTTCTAAAAATATATCTTTCTTCTCCCACCTATTTTTAAATTTATTTCGATCTATTGTTTTATCTCCGTCTTTTAGCCCATTTCGATCCCTTCCCCCCACCCCCATTCGGGCCATCTGCCACCCTTAATGTCCCCATTATCCCATTCCTTAGATAATATCACCACCGTCAACACCTCTTTATCCTTTTGTCTGTGACATCTCTTCTTTGCCTCCACCTATCACTGGCCCCCTATCCAGCTCTACCTGTCCCACCCCCGCCCACCAGCTTATATTTCACCTCATTTCTCCATGTCCTTAGTTGAGATGAAGAGTCATATGGGCTCAAAACATCAACTGTATTCCTCTCCGCCGACGCTGTCAGACATATTGACGTATAGAACCCTGGTGACAAGCCAATGTCACTGCTATAAGTGATAAAGACACAAATGTCCTTCAGGGCTGAGTATTTCAGTTTGTAGAGTGTCAGACTCTTACTTTCAAGGTTGTGGGTTTGAGTCCCCTGTCGGGTGAATTTTTTTTAAACACCTATCCACCATTCTACAGATCCAGCCCCACCACTGACATTTAACTAAACTTGTCCCACATTCCTGCTGTCAATGTTTTAAACGACACTCTTAAAATACGATATGAAAAATCACATGTAGCTACCGCCTCAACACGTCCAAAGCACAAAATAAACCCAACTTTCCACTCTCCCTCACCAGCAATTCCTTTCATTCTGCAAAAGAAGGTTATCCAGAAATGAAACTGATTCAAATCATCATCCTTTGTCCAGACTGGATTCATATGAGTAATAACTCACTAAAATTACTTTCGCTCCGTGAGAAACATCTATAAAAGTTTGGATAAAACTCTAGCACAGTTCTTTAGCGTTCCCTGGCGGTTGAGTGATTGGGGTTTTACCCACAGGCTAAAAGACAATTGTTTCAATGATCGGGACTGAAACTCTAAACGTGTGCTGGGGAATGAAAGCCGTTCTCACTGAGGGAGAGCGGTTATAGTGGTAGGATTTATTCTGTGGTTTTCGTGTGGTGAACTGTCCCCCAACGCTGACTTTACACCTGGTAGTTTAAGAGACTGGATGAAAATGTGAGTTTGCTGGTGAGAGCAGGAAAGTGGTGTCAAGTTTAGAGAAAAGTGAGAGGAATTCATCTGTGTAACAAAGATAAATATTTCAGGAACATTGAGCTGAATGATGAACGCTCTCAAACCCAGGAGTTTCGAGATACGCTTGCTGTGAGCTGGACAATATTCAGCCTTGGGCTGACGGGTAGCAAGTAACATTCGTGCTACACAAGTGCCAGGCAAAGACCATCTCCAACAAGAGAGAATCCAACCATCTCCCCTTGATAAAAACCCGCTTTCTAAAACCCGCTTTCACAGCCATAACTCCTTTCTCAGTGACTGTCTCCGTCTCCGACTTACCCCACGTGGATTTCAACGGAAATTCCACCCCTCATGTTTTGAACCCACCCAGGATTACAGGTATCTCCGGGACATAAAACGTTTCTCGGACTGCTGTTCCCGTCACATTCTGAGATCCACACTCAGTGCCATGCGCCGCCATATGAACACAGTTGACCTCTCCCTCCAGCAGCTTTTCAAAGCTGGGCGTGCCCCCAGTTTCATTTTATTCTTCGTCTCATCCGACGCCTCAACAAGAAACTTTTTCTCTTTCTCTCAAGTGCTAAGGAACGCAAGCTCCAACAACTCATCGACACCAACACCCATCTAGGACCCTCCACCCCTGCCTGTTCCTCCGTCCCCACCCCATCTTCCAATCCCAGCCCCAGCCGTGTATTCACTATACCCCCTGACCTTCCCCTCTCCGATGCTGAATGTTCAGTGCTCAGCAAAGGACTTAGTTTCATACCCTTACGCCCTCACCTCAATGAATTTTGGGCTCGGCATGATGCTGAACTCTTCTTCCGCCGTCTTCGTCTCCGGGCTCACTTCTTTGGGCGGGAGTCCTCTCCCAGTGCAACGGATCCTTTTACCCATCTCCAATATTCTCCCTCCACCTGGACCCCTCCCTCTGGATTCTTACCTTCTCTCGATCTTTTCATTGAGAACTGTCGGCGCGACATTAGTCGTCTCAATTTCTCTGCTCCTCTCACCCATTCTAACCTGTCTCTCTCTGAACTTACTGCACTCCATTCTCTCAGGTCCAACCCTGAAATTGTCATCAAACCCACTGACAAGGGTGGTGCTGTTGTTGTCTGGCGCACTGACCTCTACCTCGCGGAGGCTGAGCGTCAACCATTTTAACACTCCACCCTGCTCTCTTGCCCACATGTCTGTCCTTGGTTTGCTGCATTGTTCCAGTGAAGCCCAACGCAAACTGGAGGAACAACAACTCATCTTCCGACTAGGCACTTTACAGCCTTCCGGACTGAATATTGAATTCAACAACTTTAGGTCGTGAGCTCCCTCCCCCATCCCCACCCCCTTTCTGTTTCCCCCTTCCCTTTTTTTTCCAATCAATTATAAAGATTTTCCTTTTCCCACCTATTTCCATTATAAAAAAATAAAAAAAAAACCCCACTAGAGCTATACCTTGAGTGCCCTACCATCCATTCTTAATTAGCACATTCGTTTAGATAATATCACCAACTTTAACTTTAACACCTATGTGTTCTATTGTACTATTGTCGTTGACATCTTTTGATGATCTGCTTCTATCACTGCTTGTTTGTCCCTACAACCACACCCCCCCTCCACCTCTCTGTCTCTCTATCTCTCCGCCCCCCACACACACACCTTAAACCAGCTTATATTTCAACTCTTTCTTGGACTCGAACTCAAGTTCTGTCGAAGGGTCATGAGGACTCGAAACATCAACTCTTTTCTTCACCGCCAATGCTGCCAGACCTGCTGAGTTTTTCCAGGTTATTCTGTTTTTGTTTTGCATCTCCCCTTGATGTTCACTGGCATTACCATCACTGAATCGCCCGCTATCAACATCCTGAGGGTTACCATTGATCAGTAACTGACCTGTTCCAGCCATATAAATACTGTGGTTACAAGAGCAGGTCAGAGGCTGGGAATTCTGCGGCAAGTAACTCACCTCCTGACTCCCCAAAGCCTGTCCACCGTCTACAAGGCACAAGTCAGGAGTGTGATGAAATACTCCCCACTTGCCTGGATGAGTGCAGCTCCCACAACACTCAAGAAGCTGGACACCATCCAGGACAAAGCAGCCCGCTTGATTGGCACCCCATCCACAAATTTTCACTCCCTCCACCACCGACACACAGTAGGAGCAGTGTGTGTACCATCTACAAGATGCACTGCAGAAACTCAACAAGGCTCCTTAGGCAGCACCTTCCAAACCCATGACCACTACCTTCTAGAAGGACAAGGGCAGCAGACATATGAGAACACCACCACCTGCTAGCTTAGTCTGTAGAGCATGCAACTCCTAATCTTGGGGTTGTGGGTTTGAGCCCCACATTGGGTGAGTGCTCATTTTAAACACATATCCACCATTCTACAGATCCAGCCCCACCTCTGAATTTCCCTGACATTTAACTGGACTTGCACAATATTCCTTCTCTCACAAGCTTCTGGACTTTCAGAAGGCTTTCGACAAAGTCCCACATAAGAGATTGGTGTGTAAAATTAAACCGCATGGGATTGGGGGTAGAGTATTGAGATGGGTAGAAAACAGGTTGGCACACAGGAAACAAAGAGTAGGAATAAACGGGTCTTTTTCCGAATGGCAGGCAGTGACTAGTGGGGTACCGCAGGGATCAGTGCTGGGACCCCAGTTATTCACGATATATATTTGTGATTTTAATGAGGGAACTAAATGTAATATCTCCAAATTTGCAGATGACACAAAGCTGGGTGGGAGGGTGAGCTGTGAGGAGGATGCAGAGATGCTTGTGTGTGATTTGGACAAGCTGAGTGAGTGGGCAAATGCATGGCAGATGCAGTATAATGTGGGTAAATGTGAGGTTATCCATTTTGGTAGCAAAAACAGGAAGGCAGATTATTATCTGAATGGCTATAAATTGAGAGAGGGGAATGTGCAATCAGACCTGGGTGTCCTTGTACACCAGTCGCTGAAGGTAAACATGCAGGTGCAGCAGGTGGTAAAGAAGGCAAATGGTATGTTGACCTTCATAGCGAGAGGATTTGAGTACAGGAGCAGGGATGTCTTGCTGCAATTGTACAGGGCCTTGGTGAGACCACACCTGGAATATTGTGTGCAGTTTTGGTCTCCTTATCTGAGGAAGGATGTACTTGTTATAGAGGGAGTGCAGCGAAGGTTTACCCAACTGATTCCTGGGATGGCTGGAGTCTTCACTCAGTGGAAATCATTAATATATACGACAAACTGCAAGGGCCCCAACACTGAGCCCTGTGGAATGCTACTGGAAACTGTTTTCCATTTGCCAAAGCATCCATCGACCATTACCCTTTGTTTCCTGTCACTGAGCCAATTTTGGATCCAACTCACCACTTTCCCCTGTATCCATGAGATCTCACTTTCCTGACCAGTCTGCCATGTGGGACTTTGTCAGATACCTTACTGAAATCCATGTAGATAACATCCACTGCACTACCCTCATCAATCCTCCTTGTTGCCTCCTCAAAAATTATATTAAGTTCGTAAGGTACGATCTTCCCCTAACAAAACCATGCTGTCTATCCCTGATCAATGTGCCTCTTTCTAAGTGACAGTTTATCTTGTCTCTCTTTGCCCACCACTGAAGTCAGAGTGACCAGCCTATAATTTTCTGGCCAATTCCTCGCACCTTTTTGAAATATTGGTACAACGTTCGGAGACCTCCAACCCTCTGGTACCTCGCCTGTATCTAGTGAGGATTGGAAAATAATCGTCAGAGCATCTGCTATTAGCCCTCCTTCACTTCCTTCAGCAGCCCAGAATACAATCCATCTGGCCCTGTGATTTACCCATCTTCAGGGATGTCAGTCCCTCCAGTACACCCTCTCTCACTACGCTTATTGTATCTCATATTTCACACTCCTCCTCTTTAACTAGAATATCCGCATCATCCCTCTCCTTAGTGACGACAGAGACAAAGCACTCATTCAGACCCCTGCCCACATCTTCTGCATCAACGCACAAGTTACCATGTTCACCTCTGATAATCCCTCCCCTTTCCTTAATTATTCAATTGCTCTTAATGTACTGGCAAAACACCTTGCGATTTTCTGTGATTTTACCTGCCAATATTTCTTTGTATCCTTTCTTAGTTTTGTTAATTTACATTTTTACTTCACCCTCCTGTACTGTCTATCCTCCTCCAGGCTTTGTGCAGCATTAAGTATTTTGTGACTGTCATAAGCTTTCTTTTACTGCTTTATCTTTGTCAGTTTGGGCCCTGTATGTTAATATATATGTAGCTTCTTTGCAGATAGAAAGAACATGGACACACACATGTTCCTCCTGTTTTAGTTAAACAAAATTAGTGGCCGACAGTCTTAAGATTCAATCTGAAAAATCAGATGTGGCTTCCATCTCAACATGTGCAAAGCACAAAATAAACCGTTCAACTGTCCACTCTACCTCACCGGCAATTCCTTTCATTCTGCAAACGGAGGTTATCCAGTGTCGTGAAAAGTGAATAAAGCCATGAATTACTTCTGGGCAGACTGAACTTTTAGTAAGGCTTGTGTCTTTTTAAAGAAACACAAGCTAGAACAGTGAGCAAAAGATGGCTGGAAATGTAAAGTGACCACCCTCTGGAAAATTCCTATGTGTGGGTGATACTGACAGATCGGTCCTGAGAGAACATGGGACGTCATAGCTGAAAAGGTGCCACGGGCTTCTTTAAGGTTTGATAAGGTCCCTCATGGCAGACTGGATAAGAAAGGAAGAGTCCCCATGTGACCTATGGCAAAGTGGCACATTGGATCCAAAATCGGCTGAGAGGCAGGAAGCAGAGAGTGATGGTAGAGGGGTGTTTCTGTGCTTGGAGGTCTGTTTCCAGTGGGGTTCCACAGCGCTCGGTGCTGGGGCCCTTGCTGTTTCTGGTGTACATAAATGAATTAGACTCAAATGTAGGGGGTATGATCAAGGAGTTTGCGGATGAGATGAAAATTGGTCAGGCCGTACATAGTGAGAAGGGTAGCCATAAACTACAGGAGGATATCAATGGACTGGTCAGGTGGGCAGAGCAGTGGCAAATGGAATTCAACCCGGAAAAGTGTGAGGTAATGCACTTGGGGAGGGTTAACAAGACAAAGGATTACACTATGAATGGTAGGACCCTGGAAGGTACTGAAGATCAGAGGGACCTTGGTGTGCTTATCCACAGATCCCTGAAGGTAGCAGGGCAGGTAGATAAGGTGGTTAAGAAGGCACATGGAATACTTGCCTTTATTAGTGAGGGCATAGAATACAAGAGCAAGGAGGTTATGCTGGAACTGTATAAAACGCTGGTTAGGCCACATTTGGATTAGTGTTTGCAGTTCTGGTCATCACATTATAGGAAGGATGTGATTGTACTGGAAAGTGTACAGAGGAGGTTTACCAGGATACTGCCTGGGATGGAGGGTCTGAACTATGAGGAAAGATTGGATAGGTGGGGTTGTTTTCCTTGGAGCAGCTAAGGTTGAGAGGGGGCCTGATAGAGGTGTAAGATTATGAGGGCCAGAGATAGGGTGGGTAGGAAGGCACTTTTTCCATTCATGGAGGGATCAATAACCAAGGGGCATAGATTTAAGGTAGGAGGTGGAAGGCTAAGAGGGGAGTTGAGGAGAAATTTCTTCACCCAGATGACGGTGAGAGTCTGGAACTCACTGCCTGAAAGGGCGGTTGAGTCAGAAACTCTCCTAACAGTTAAGAAGTATTTAGATATTCACTTGCATTGCCATAGCCTCCAGGGCTATGGACCAAGCGCTGGAAAATGGGATTAGTGAAGTCAGATCTTTGTGGACCGGAGCCAACATGATGGGCTGAATGGCTTCCTTCTGTGCTGTAAATGTCTTTGTGCCTATAAGAAGAGACACTTAAAAGGGTGATAGGGAAGATGCAAATGACTGAAATTTAATCTCCTGTGACCCCGGAGAAACAGACTGCTTTGCACATTTCAACAGCCACCCAAAATTCCATCTCCTGTTGATTTATATCTCAGAATCTGTAAATAGTTCAGGTAAGAATACAAGATGATTATTTCCTTTCCTGGAATGTACAGGGGAAAAACTGGGTTAAAAAGCTAGCTGCAGAGCAGGGCAGGGTGAGCTGGTCGCTCTGAGAGTGACAACATAAGACCACCAATAGTTACCCCTGCAGTTACAGAGAAAGTCTCTCTCTCTCTCTCTCTCTCCCTCTCTCTCTCTTGCTCTCTCTCTGTTCCTGGAGGCAAGGTTCTGCAGAAGCCACAATCCAAAAGGAAACAGGACAGCCTCTTCAGCTACCCTGCAGAACAAAGTGTCTCCAAAGCTAACTGCAAAACTGCCAAAGTCAGCTCTACTGGAATATCCCAAGTTAAGGGGGACAATGTACCACCATCTACACCTCATGGACATGCCTGCTTCTTTTCCATTAACTTTCATTTGGACTCTTAACTTCTCATTTCTGATCTGTGTGTTCTGCTTTTTAACTTATTTTCGGGCCTTGGTAACTAATAAACTAACTCTTTCTTTGAGTCAAAAACTCTGATTACATTGGCTCCTTTTAAGAAATAAATACTTTTGATCTGGGAAAAGATACCTTAAAGGGGCAGGGGGCAAGTCCCCCCTTTTAAGTTACCCTTGTGACGACCAAATGGAGGGGGTCGAATAAAGAAGGGGAGCCAGCTCATTCCTCCTCACCCCAAAACTGGGGTCCCATGTGGCAACATAACAAATTTGGGACCTCACCGGTGTCTGGGAGATCAGACAGACTCGAAACGGCACTTCTGTGTCTCTCTCTCCACAGATGCTGTCAGACCTGCTGAGTTTTTCCACCACTTTCTGTGTTTGTTCCAGCTCTGCTCTTTAGTGATCCCTGCTGGTCAAGTGATTGGGATTTGACACTCACATCATGGGAAGGAAGACAATTGTTTTAAGGGTTGTGACTGAAGTTCTACCCTTGTGTTGGAGAATGGAGGCTGGCCTCATTGCTGGGGAATGGTTACTGCATCTGTACAGAGCCTTGGTGAGACCACAGCTGGAGCATTGTGTGCTGGTTTGATCTCCTTACCTAAGAAAGATAATGCTTGCCTTAGAGAGAGTGCAGTGAAGGCTCTCCTGGGATGGCAGGATTGTCGTATGAGGAGATATTGGGCCAACTAGACCTGTATTCACTGGAGTTTAGAAGAATGAGAGGGGATCTCATTGAAACGTATAAAATTCTGACAGGGATGGACAGACTGGATGCAGGGATGATGTTTCCTCTGGCTGGGGGGGTCTAGAACCAGGAGTCACAGTCTCAGGATACGGGGTAGACCATTTAATGCTGAGATGAGGAGGAACCTTTTCAATCAGAGGAATGAAGAAACTTTTTTAAATTCAGTTATGGGATGTTGGCTTCGCTGGCTGGGTCAGCATTTATTGCCCTTGAGAAGGTGGTGGTGAGCTGCTGCCTTCTTGAGCCGCTGCAGTCCCTGTGGTGTAGGTACACCCACCGTGCTGTTAGGGAGGGAGTTCCAGGATTATGACCCAGAGACAGTGAATGAACGGCCGATACATTTCCAAATCACGTTGGTGAGTGGCTTGGAGGGGAACTTCCAAGTGGTGGTGTTGCCTGTGGGATTCTCTACCACAGGAGGCTGTGGAGGTCAAGTCACTGAATATAGTTTGGAAGGAAATTGATATATTTCTAGACTCTAATGGTGTCAAGGGGCATGGAGAGAGAGAGAGCGGGAGTATGGCGTTAAGATAGAGGATCAGCCATGATCATATTGAACAGCAGAGCAGGCTCGAAGGGCCGAATGGCCTACTCCTGATCCTATTTTCCATGTTCCTGTGGTCATAAGAACAGGATTTATTTTGTGGTTTTCATGTTCCTCAAAGCTGACTTTACACGTGGTAGTTGAAGAGATGATGTTAACATGTTGTCTTGCTGTTGAGAGTGGGAATGTGGGACAAGTCCAGTGAAATGGAAAGAGGAATTCAGAGCTGGGGTTTGCCTGTGAAACAAAGAAAAATAGTCATACAAAAAAGGAACAGCAAAGGATAATAGCTTCAGTCACAGAAGTTTCCATAGTGTAGTGGTTATCACGTTCGCCTCACACGCGAAAGGTCCCCGGTTCGATCCCGGGTGGAAACATTATGTGACAATCTTGTGCTTCTCTCTCACGTTACCTGTACAATGTTTACGCCACAATTTTGCTGCCATGACAACCAACACTTCAATCCAGATTCCTGAAATATACATGTAGAATGAGATAAGAGCGAGAGTTCCCCACACACAAACCACAAAATAGCTTCTGAGAAGAGGGATGGATTTATTCAGCACAGGCAGTTGCTGTAAGTGCTCTGAAGGGAAGCGGTGGCTGCGTGAGAGACCAGTTTACTGCCGTTAGCAAATTTATATCTCTCCTTCGCCGGTCATTCATCTAAACCATTGACAGATAGAATCCTGGGGAAACAATCTCACATCAGTAACTGATAAGGACAAGCCCTTCCTTCAGGCCCGGCTAGCTCAGTCGGTAGAGCATGAGACTCTTAATCTCAGGGTCGTGGGTTCGAGCCCCACGTTGGGCGAGTGTTTGTTTTAAACACAGATCCAGCCCCATCTCTGAATTTCCCTGACATTTAACTAAACTTGCACCAAATTCCTGCTCTCACCAGCCTATCAACTTTTTAAACGACATTTTAAAAATACGATCTGAATAATCACACGTGGCTACCAGCTCAACACATTCAAAGCACAAAATAAACCCTTCAACTTTCCACTCTCCCTCACCAGCAACTCTCATTCTGCAAAAGAAGGTTCTCCAGAAATGAAACTGATTTTAACGATCATCCTTTGTCCAGACCAGATTCATTATGAGTAATAACTCAATAAAATTACTTGAATACTTCATGAGAAACTTCTATAAAAGTTTGGATAAAACTCCAGCACAGTTCTTTAGCGATCCCTGGCGGTCGAGTGATTGGGGTTTTACCCACAGACAATTGTTTCAATGATCGGCACTGAAACTCTAACCGTGTGCTGGGGAATGAAAGGCGTTCTCACTGAGGGAGAGGGGTTATAGTGATAGGATTTATTCTGTGGTTTTCATGTGGTGAACTGTCCCTCAGCTGGCTTTACACCTGCTAGTTTAAGAGACTGGATGAAAATGTGAGTTTGCCGGTGAGAGCAGGAAAGTGGTGTCAAGTTTAGAGGAAAGTGAGAGGAATTCACCTGTGTAATCATTGAGAGCTCAGAGGGCGCAGGTCTCGTGTCCTAGTGACTGAGTTTAGCTAGGACTGAAGGGTTTAGCTTCCCTTACCACCTACTGCAGTTTCCCCAGTGATCCATATCCAAACACTCGTTAAACTCTCTTTTGTACAAAGCAGCCAATGTTTTAAAAACAAAAAATAAAACCAAAAAAACTGCGGATGCTGGAAATCCAAAACAAAAATAGAATTACCTGGAAAAACTCAGCAGGTCTGGCAGCATCGGCGGAGAAGAAAAGAGTTGACGTTTCGAGTCCTCATGACCCTTCGACAGAACTTGCGTTCGAGTCCAAGAAAGATTGAAATATAAGCTGGTTTAAGGTGTGTGTGGGGGGCGGAGAGATAGAGAGACAGACAGGTGGAGTGGGGGTGTGGTTGTAGGGACAAACAAGCAGTGATAGAAGCAGATCATCAAAAGATGTCAACGACAATAGTACAATAGAACACATAGGTGTTAAAGTTAAAGTTGGTGATATTATCTAAACGAATGTGCTAATTAAGAATGGATGGTAGGGCACTCAAGGTATAGCTCTAGTGGGTTTTTTATATCATGGAAATAGGTGGGAAAAGGAAAATCTTTATAATTTATTGGGGAAAAAAAGGGGGAAGGGGGAAACAGAAAGGGGGTGGGGATGGGGAAGGTAGCTTATGACCTAAAGTTGTTGAATTCAATATTCAGTCCGGAAGGCTGTAAAGTCCCTAGTCGGAAGATGAGGTGTTGTTCCTGCAGTTTGCGTTGCCAATGTTTTACGTTGCTGAAACAAATACAAAAAATACCTGGGAACAATCGGCAGATCTGACCTTGCTGCTGCGGTGCCGCGATCGATTCCCCGTTAGAAGCTGGTGCGTCCAAATCTGCACCTTCTGACCCTTTGCAGTTGACGTGTGGGGGAGATTATTGCAGGATCCTCCTGCAACAGATTTAAACTGCGAGAATCACAGCAGATTTAAGCTGCGAGAGACGGAGACAGAGGCATCAATTTATTGACTGTGTCGCCCCCGCCCCACCCACCAACGCGAGACAAACTGGGGAGAAGTAAGCAAGTGAAACTTGCTCATTGTGGAGACGGTCAGTCAGCAATCGGACTGGCTGGGTGCTCTCAGTGCTTTGAGTCTCCTGTAGGGGAGTTGGAAAAATCACTCACAATGTTAAATGTTAAGAGGCAGAATTCTTTCGTTAGCGTCATCGAGTGCAGGTCATGGTTTATTTCCCTGGTGGTTGATTTGCTCCCAGCAGAATTGGCGAGTGAGCCTTTGGTCGATACTGTTATTGAGTGTCACAACGTGGCCATAATGTATAAAGATAGAGAAGTGCTCCACAATATCAACACCACCACGCGTTAGCCATTCCTAGCCTCGCGGGTCTTGACTCTAGATTGTGTGTCCGGATCACCTCTGGGGGTCAGTGTCCCTTTTATCACAGGATGAATCTGTGTGCGGAGCTATTGGAAAAAGGAAATGTCAGGAGTGGGATTCGAACCCACGCCTCCAGAGGAGACTGCGACCTGAACGCAGCGCCTTAGACCGCTCGGCCATCCTGACTGTGAGAATCTACCCTTTCCAGTCATTACTTCCACACTTAGGAAGACTCTGGGTGGTTGGTTCAGTATTGTGGCATTTACTGGGTACGCGTGGTTGCTGTAAGTGCTCAGGTGAGAGAAGGCAGTGGCAGAGTGAGTCAGTAATAGATCACTAGCCAAACTGGTGTGAGCTTCGAGAGGCTTCCAATTTCATCCTCCCTCAGCCTTCACCCAGCACGGACACTGTGCTGCCAGCTCCTCGTTTCCAATGCTCGCCTCAACGAGCTTCCTCTCTCCAACTGTACTTAGCGACGCCTTTTGATTCCTGGACTCCTACTGTTGGCCCCACCCAACTCATGGATCCTTCTGTCCATCCCGCTGGCCCCAAGCCTCCTCCGCCATCCCCACATTTCAAAAGCTGCTCTCCTCCTCTCACCCTCTTTCTTCAGGGACCCGCTCTCGCACCCTTGGAGTGGACACTTCCGCACTGGTGACCAGACAAGTCTAGGAGCAGTGGAAATACTTAAGAACCAGGCTTTTCGGGAGTGAAATTAGGAAACACTTCCACACGGTGGGAGAAGCTTGCAATGTTTTTTTTCCCACAAATGATGCTAGATTGCTAGTTTTAAATTATTGTTAAACCAAGGTAAAATGGGATATCGGACAAAGACGGAGATATGGAGCTAGATCGCAGATCAGCCACAATCTGATTGAATGGCAGAACAGGTTTAATAGGTTAAATGGCCTCCTCCTATTCCTATGTTCACATCCATACCCTATGAGGACATGTATCTCTCACTATATTCTGCATAGATTAGACATTTATTTCAGTCATTTGGTACAGAGCTTAAATCTTGCTGAAAAGAGACAGGTGTTGTCGAAGCTTTTCGTCTTGCACTCATCAGGACAAATGCAAGAATGTCAAATTTCAAATGCTCACAGCAATTTTTACCGCAGGGATACACTAACAGCTTCTTTATTTATTCTTTCGTGGGACGTGTCGCTGGCAGCGCCAATATTTGTTACCCATCCCTAATTGCCCTTGAACTGAGTGGCTTGCTGAGATATTTCAGAGTCAACCACACATTGCTGCGGGTCTGGAGTCACATATCAGCCAGACTGGGTAAGGGCAGCAGATTTCCTTCCCTAAAGGGCATTAGGGAACCAGATGGGTTTTTTTTACAACAATCGATGATAGGTTCATGGTTTTGTTTGAGACTAGCATTCAATTCCAGATTTATTAATTGAGTTTAAATTCCACCAGATGCTGTGGTGGGATTTGAACCTATTTCCCCAGAGCATTAACCTGGGCCTCTGGATTACTAGCTCAGTGACATTACTAACTGCTGTTAACAACCAAGTTAATATAATAATTCGAGCTGGTAATGTGGCTCATTTATACCTGCTAGAGGTGACATACGTTCATAAACAGGGACCTGTCCTCTGCAAATGAAAGGAATATGTTCAAGCCTTGCACCTTTTTGAATTACTCGGGACTTGGGGAGCCTATAGCTCCCTGTCACTTTCTCCATGGCAATGACTCAGCCAATCCGATTCAACTTGCCGGCCAATCAGCACCCTTTTCTCCTGTGATATAAGTTGTTTAGATCATTTGAAATTTGGCATTCTTGCATTTGTCCTAATGGGTGCAAGATTAAAAACTTTGGCAGCATGTCTCTCTTTTCAGCAAAAGTTTTTTCTAATTCCTGCGATTTCCCTGCTTGGAAACGACTCATGTACACTGCAAACATGGTTATTCAATGATTCCCATCAGTGGCAATTGAACAGATTCCTTGGGTGCCAAATTGGCTAAATCCCAATTCGGATCCTGTATCTTCCTAAATCAGTCCAGCTAATTATTTGGCACAGGGGTTGGCCAATAGGATTTTGATGTTTGCTAAACATATGGCGATCAAGGCACCACATTCACCACACAATGCAAAATACATGTAAAATGTGGGAGTGTGGTGGCCTGGGCAACTGCAGGGAGCCCATTTGGTGCTGGAAGGGTTAACGGGAAGTTGATTGTGCGCCTCGGCTTAAGAGAAAAATACTACAACATTGAGATGAATACAATCTTGCCTGACCACAGTTGCAGGATGAGCCTTGAGACAGTCCATTTTGTTTTTCTTAGACTGAACGCAATTAGGGTTGTGATAAGCAACTGCATAACCAAACATCTGTTGTGAGGAAAAGGGAAATTTACTGGAACATGGATTGGTCGGTTAACTTATGCAAATATATGGATAGGTTTGCTGCAAAACTGAGTGATTGGCTGTAAAAATGCTTAACAGGTCTGTGTGTATTCTGCTACGAGACTGTACAGTAGCTCTCATTGTGCTGTCTCCCTTGTGCACAAGTAATAAATGGAGTTTCTACGTATTAATGATGCCTCGGTGTGACTAATCTCCAACAGTTTCTTGGAGGTCCCACCGAGATGACTAACCCCTAGGGTTGGGTCAGGGAGCGCCAGCGTTAAGACCTGGCGGTTCAAGGACCCCTCAGTCCGCGGCAGCCCGATTTTGGCTTCTGGGGTTCATTGACCCACGGAACTGTCTTTGCCTGCCTGCGGCTGACTCCTAGGGTAAGCCATCAACTTGAGTATTTAGGAGATTAATTTGTAGTGGTCTGGGACCGCTCTGGCCAGGATATACTCGGGTTTGGCAGCCCCTGGAGTTTGAATGGTGTGTGTGTGTCTGGGTGACTGTGGCTCGGAGTCTGGGACCCCTCGAGTGTGTGAGCGGGCTGATTGATGAAAGTAGGTTGCTGGTCGGGGACCTGCCAAGGATTGGCCTTTCTTAGTTATTGAATAGAGGATGGGCAATTCGGCATCAAAGAAACCCCAGGTTCCCCTTCTGAAGGGTGTATAATGTCCTGTACAGGATGACGAGATTTTCCCGAAAATGTGGAAGGATGATTGGGACCCGAAAGGTCCACTACTGAATTTTCTGTAACTTAAAAAAATGAATTAATCTAAGTTACAAGAGCAGCTTGTGCTGAACAGAGAGAGAGAGAGAGCGAAAGAGAGAAAAGGCAGGGGGGTACCCCTAAGGGGGTTAATGAGCAGTGACAGGCAGGAGCAGGGGAAATGTGAGCTTTTGGCAGTTTGTTTGTCCCTATAGGTGGAGCCTTCAAGATCCCTTTATTACCCCCACTGCTACTTGAAGCTACATTTAGAGTTAAGTTCAATATTATAGGAATATAAATACATACCTTTATATATGTGTTTGTTTGTGCGCAAGGATGCATTTGTATGTCAGCTTTAATGTGTTTTCGTCCCTAAATTGTCTTTTGTGTGTGTGGTTGAGCACTTTAGATTGAAAGCCCCATTTTCAATTAAAGGAAAAGTTTATTCAAACATTCCAAAGTTTTGAGTATAAGGTTTGAGTTGAGATTTCTGGCAAAAATTGTAATTTGGAGGTAGTGTAAAGATAAAACAGGGCTTGCCTTTGTTTGAGATGAAACAACCCTTGTACCACCCTTTTGCAGACTAGTAGGGAATAACCCTCATCACAGCTTCCAAGCTGAATGGGATTAATACATACGAGTTTGTATTCTAAAATTATGAGGGAAAAAAATTACTTAAAATTCAGAAGGATTCTAGGAAAACCAAAAAACATAAACACACAGTCTAGATGGTTCCAATGGATAAAAAGGGGTTTCTTTTGAAGAGATGAATTAAATATTAAAGGAAATCTGCATCCCAACAGCACTATAATTTGAATTTGGGACAATCTTGAGATGTAAAGTGCAGTGTAATTTAACAGGTTACTTTTGAATCACTAGGATGCTATCTAAGATAAAGAATGTGTTGATAAAATACGGAAATTATAACTTGGATACAAATTAACACACATAATAAAGAGGTCATTATAATTTCGATCGTGTAAATTACAGTTCTTACAATGTTTAAAATTTGAGGTTTGCTTCCTGAAAATTTCTCAAAAGGGAATTTTCATTTTACAATGTTTGACAACAATTGGCACTAATTCAAATGCTGCAAGCTTTTGTATTTGTAAAGTCTGTTCCCAAAATATGAAGCTAAGCTCAAGACCTTGACAAAGTTTGGCAGAAATCCAATTTTTGGCCGAGTTAATGAATCTGGGATAATTCTAAAAGAAACGGGTCAGACACAATTTAGTGGGTTAGTTTGGAGACAATAAAATGTTTGAGAAGAAGATAAGGAAGCAAAACATGTCAATACCTGATTTCTGTTTTTAAAACTGTTGTGAGAATATTTTATTTATTTTAAAGTCTCTCCAGGCAACCTGAACAAGATAGTAGCTGTTGCATATGTAGAATAGTCCTAATGGGTGCAAGATGAAAAACTTTGGCAGCATGTCTCTCTTTTCAGCAAAATTTATCTTCTAATTAACCGTGTTACATCCTGGTCCGTATCTATTCGGGTATTTATTTTAAAGTCTCTCCAGGCAACCTGAACAAGATAAGGTGGTAGCTGTTGCACGGGTAAAATGGTATGAGGCAAGGAGGAGAATGAGTTAGGCAAAGAGGCCACAATGTACAAACTGTTTTAAAGGAAGTGAATTTGATAATCTGGCCATCAACTGGGACATTGGAAATGCACAGGGGGGAATAAGGTGATGGTCAAGGTTAGCTTGGAGCAAACAGGCATGGACCATATGAGGTAATTATGACAGGTGATACATAGACACTTGTAGATGTGAGAACGGGAAGTAAATGGAGGCATTAGACACAGTTAAAGATAGATAACAATTGACCAAGCGGTAACGTGGAGAACGGGAGCCGATGTTAATGTCTCCACAGATCTGCGATCCTGGTCGTGGGCGTATCAGTACTGGCAACAAGGTTGGGGATCATCACTGCTCATCCCGCACTGCAGGAGGAACTTTGGTACTGCACGGACAGTGCTGAATGCAACACGTAATGGGGAACGATAAATGTAACAGTAGGAGAACAAGTGCTTTCGAATTGTAGTAAGGGTTTGCTTCAGATCGGGCATGGGAGGTCCACCACTACCCAGCCACCTTCCACATCTACTTCCACAGTCTGAGTTGAGATAATTGAAGCCCCTCAAACCACACCAACTGATCCATCTTGTCCGACTATGTATCCAGGACTGACGAATGGTTTGGTACTGGGTAATCAGAAGTTTTGTATGATAATGTACACCACAAGCTGGTACCCAGAGTCTTGAACGTATCCGGAATTTCCCCGGCCCATTGCTGCTCAACCCATACCCAAGCAGTCTTTACGGCTCTGACGTGCCAATTGAAGACTGAAGCAGTTCAGTTCAACGGCGAGATGCGATCAGGCTTGGGAGGGAACCACGTTAAGCGCAGCCTGATAAATGATGCTGCTACGATATTCAATATAGGGACATCAGTGGTTAATTCAGAACCTGGCAACTGTAGATCAGAAGGTCCGGACCCTGAGCAATTAAGCTTAAGGAGATTTTAGGGTGGGGATAGGGGATCCAGGACACCCAATTAGATACAGACCAGGATGTGACACGGTTAATCCAAAGTCTGGCTACCGTGCTCCAGAGTCATGCAGGGACTATCAATAAACTAATTGAAATAGGGAAAGATATTTCAGACGAAGTGAGCAGGTCTTTGCAGCACCAATGGATCTTGGGCCCTGGAACAAGCCCGAGAAAATTTAATGAAGAGATTAATGAAGAGGTAAAAACAAAAAAACTGCGGATGCTGGAAATCCAAAACAAAATCAGAATTACCTGGAAAAACTCAGCAGGTCTGGCAGCATCGGCGGAGAAGAAAAGAGTTGACGTTTCGAGTCCTCATGACCCTACGACAGAATTAGGTGAATCCCAGGCAACCCTTCCTGGGTTTCACCTAGTTCTGTCGAAGGGTCATGAGGACTCGAAACATCAACTCTTTTCTTCTCCGCCGATGCTGCCAGACCTGCTGAGTTTTTCCAGGTAATTTTGTTTTTGTTAATGAAGAGGTAGTCCCGTTATGGGTAACTAATGAACATTTATTGAATCTCTCACGACACAAGAATCATGACTTGACTGGTTGCCAGCTCAGGGGTTTAACACGCGTATATAGAATGAATGTTGAATGCATAGTGAATAGTAAAGTGCTAATAGGCATTGTCTTAGTACTACCTGTCATATCTATGTCAACACCCGGCAGGACATTATATAGAGTAGAAAATATTGAGGCAAAGGGGGGGATGAACAGAATGGCACAGCAGATGTGGTTGCCCCTGGGTTTTTCGTCATGGTAGGTAAACCCCAATCACTCGACCGCCAGGGATCACTAAAGAACTGCGCTGGAGTTTTATCCAAACTTTTATAGAAGTTTCTCATGAAATGAAAGTAATTTTATTGAATTATTACTCATATGAATCCAGTCTGGACAAAAGATCATTATTTGAATCAGTTTTGTTTCTGGGTACCTTCTTTTGCAGAATGAAAGGATTTGCTGGTGAGAGAGTGTGGAAAGTCGAAGGATTTACTTTGTGCTTTGGATGTGTTGAGGCGGTAGCCACATGTGATTTTTCAGGTCGTATTTTAAGAGTGCAGTTTAAAAGGTTGACAGCAGGAACGTGGGGCAAGTTTAGATAAATGTCAGGGAAATTCAGAGACAGCGCTGGATCTGTCGAACGGTGGATATGTGTTTAAAACAAACACTCGCCCAACGTGGGGCTCGAACCCACGACCCTGAGATTAAGAGTCTCATGCTCTACCGACTGAGCTAGCCGGGCCTGAAGGAAGGACTTGTCCTTATCAGTTACTGCAGTGAGATTGTTTCCCCAGGATTATATCTATCAATGGTTTAGATGAATGACCGGCGAAGGAGAGATATAAATTTGCTAACGGCAGTAAACTGGTTTCTCACTCAGCCACCGCTTCCCCTCAGAGCACTTACAGCAACTGCCTGTGCTGAATAAATGCTAACTGGATGCTTTCCTTAAAAGCGTTCACGTTTTTAGTCTCCCAGCTGCTTAGACTAACTCCCTAACTTTGGAGACGGGAAAACACAGCTGCAATTCTCACCGGCCAAACAGCTCACAGCTTTCCTGTGACGTCACTGTCAGGATTTTGCCCCCTATTTTTAAACTCGAGTTCCCCCCGGTCTGTCCCTGCGGCTGTTGCTGCTGCCTCCTCGGTGAAGAGATAGGCCCCGAGCCTGGGCGTCAATTTAATCATCACCTTCCCGGTGGCCCCCGATTCCTGTCAGGCCCACTCCAGGTGCCGAGTCTCTCCTCGGGTTGAACTAAACCTGCACCACATCCATCCATCCCTCTTCTCAGAAGCTATTTTGTGGTTTGTGTGTGGGGAACGCTCGCTCTTATCTCATTCTACAAGTATATTTCAGGAATCTGGATTGAAGTGTTGGTTGTCATGGCAGCAAAATTGTGGCGTAAACATTGTACAGGTAACTTGAGGGAGAAGCACAAGATTGTCACATAATTTTTCCACCCGGGATCGAACTGGGGACCTGTCGCGTGTGTGGTGAACGTGATAACCACTACACTATGGAAACTTCTGTAACTGAGGTTGTTATCCTTTGCTGTTCCTTTTTTCTATGAATATTTCTCTGTTTCACAGGCAAATCCCAGCTCTGAATTCCTCTTTCCATTTCACTGGACTTGTCCCACATTCCCACTCTCAACAGCAAGACAACATGTTAACATCATCTCTTCAACTACCACGTGTAAAGTCAGCTTTGAGGAACATGAAAACCACAAAATAAATCCTGTTCTTATGACCACAGGAACATGGAAAATAGGATCAGGAGTAGGCCATTCGGCCCTTTGAGCCTGCTCTGCAGTTCAATATGATCATGGCTGATCCTCTATCTCAACGCCATACTCCCGCTATCTCTCTCTCCATGCCCCTTGACACCATTAGAGTCTAGGAATATATCAATTTCCTTCCAAACTATATTCAGTGACTTGACCTCCACAGCCTCCTGTGGTAGAGAATCCCACAGGCAACACCACCACTTGGAAGTTCCCCTCCAAGCCACTCACCATCCTCACTTGGAAATATATCGGCCGTTCCTTCATTGTCTCTGGGTCATAATCCCGGAACTCCCTCCCTAACAGCACTGTGGGTGTACCTACACCACATAGACCGCAGCGGCTCAAGAAGGCAGCAGCTCACCACCACCTTCTCAAGGGCAATAAATGCTGACCCAGCCAGCGAAGCCAACATCCCATAACTGAATTTAAAAAAGTTTCTTCATTCCTCTGAGTGAAAAGGTTCCTCCTCATCTCAGCCTTAAATGGTCTACCCCGTATCCTGAGACTGTGACTCCTGGTTCTAGACCCCCCCCCAGCCAGAGGAAACATCATCCCTGCATCCAGTCTGTCCATCCATGTCAGAATTTTATACGTTTCAATGAGATCCCCTCTCATTCTTCTAAACTCCAGTGAATACAGGTCTAGTTGGCCCAATATCTCCTCATACGACAATCCTGCCCTCCCAGGAATCAGTCTGGTGAGCCTTCGCTGCACTCTCTCTAAGGCAAGCATTATCTTTCTTAGGTAAGGAGATCAAACCAGCACACAATGCTCCAGCTGTGGTCTCACCAAGGCTCTGTACAGCTGCAGTAACCATTCCCCAGCAATGAGGCCAGCCTCCAATCTCCAACACAAGGGTAGAACTTCAGTCACAACCCTTAAAACAATTGTCTTCCTTCCCACGATGTGAGTGTCAAATCCTAATCACTTGACCAGCAGGGATCACTAAAGAGCAGAGCTGGAACAAACACAGAAAGTGGTGGAAAAACTCAGCAGGTCTGACAGCATCTGTGGAGAGAGAGAGACACAGAAGTGCCGTTTCGAGTCTGTCTGACCCTCCCAGACACCGGTGAGGTCCCCAATTTGTTATGTTGCCACATGGGACCTCAGTTTTGGGGTGAGGAGGAATGAGCTGGCTCCCCTTCTTTATTCGACCCCCTCCATTTGGTCGTCACAAGGGTAACTTAAAAGGGGGGACTTGCCCCCTGCTGCTCTAAGGTATCTTTTCCCAGATCAAAAGTATTTATTTCTTAAAAGGAGCCAATGTAACCAGGGATTCTTGACTCAAAGAAAGAGTTAGTTTATTAGTTAACAAGGCCCGAAAATAAGTTAAAAAGCAGAACACGCAGATCAGAAATGAGAAGTTAAGAGTCCAAATGAAAGTTAATGGAAAAGAAGCAGGCATGTCCATGAGGTGTAGATGGTGGTACATTGTCCCCCTTAACTTGGGATATTCCAGTAGAGCTGACTTTGGCAGTTTTGCAGTTAGCTTTGGAGACACTTTGTTCTGCAGGGTAGCTGAAGAGGCTGTCCTGTTTCCTTTTGGATTGTGGCTTCTGCAGAACCTTGCCTCCAATAACAGCGAGAAAGAGATAGAGGTAGAGAGAGAGAGAGAGAGAGAGAGAGAGACTTTCTCTGTAACTGCAGGGGTAACTATTGGTGGTCTTGTGTTGTCACTCTCAGAGCGACCAGCTCACCCTGCCCTGCTCTGCAGCTAGCTTTTTAACCCAGTTTTTTCCCCTGTACATTCCAGGAAAGAAAATAATCATCTTGTATTCTTACCTGAACTTTTTACACATTCTGAGATATAAATCAACAGGAGATGGAATTTTGGGAGGCTGTTGAAATGTGCAAAGCAGTCTGTTTCTCCGGGGTCACAGGGGATTAAATTTCAGTCATTTGCATCTTTCCTATCACCCTTTTAAGTGTCTCTTCTTATAGACACATAGACGTTTACAGCACAGAAGGAGGCCATTCGGCCCATTGTGTTGACTCTGGTCAACAAAGAACTGACTACACTAATCCCATTTTCCAGCGCTTGGTCCATAACCCTGGAGGCTACGGCAATGCAAGTGAATATCTAAATACTTCTTAAATGTTAGGAGAGTTTCTGACTCAACCGCCCTTTCAGGCAGCGAGTTCCAGACTCCCAACACCCTCTGGGTGCAGACACACAAGTCTTGTTAAAAGTTCAGTCTGCCTGTAAGTAATTCATGGCTTTATTCACTTTTCATGACACCAGGTAATCTAATTTTGCAGAATGAAAGCAGTTGGCGGTGAGGGTGAGCGGACAGTTGAATGCTTTATTTTGTGTATTGAGACGGTATCCACCTCTGGTTTTTCAGATTTTATTTTAAGAGTGTAGTTTAAAACGTTGATAGGTTGTGAGAGCAGGAATTTGGTGCAAGTCCAGTTAAATGTCAGGGAAATTCAGAGGTTGGATCGGTAGAACGGTGGATCTGTGTTTAAAACAAACACTCGCCCAACGTGGGGCTCGAACCCACGACCCTGAGATTAAGAGTCTCATGCTCTACCGACTGAGCTAGCCGGGCCTGAAGGAAGAGCTTGTCCTTATCAGTTACTGCAGTGAGATTGTTTCCCCAGGATTATATCTATCAATGGTTCAGATGAATGACCGGCGAAGGAGAGATATAAATTTGCTAACGGCAGTAAACTGGTCTCTCACTCAGCCACCGCTTCCCCTCAGAGCACTTACAGCAACTGCCTGTGCTGAATAAATGCTAACTGGATGCTTTCCTTAAAAGCGTTAACGTTTTTAGTCTCCCAGCTGCTTAGACTAACTCCCTAACTTTGGAGACGGGAAAACACAGCTGCAATTCTCACCGGCCAAACAGCTCACAGCTTTCCTGTGACGTCACTGTCAGGATTTTGCCCCCTATTTTTAAACTCGAGTTCCCCCCGGTCCGTCCCTGCGGCTGTTGCTGCTGCCTCCTCGGGGAAGAGTTAGGCCCCGAGCCTGGGCGTCAATTTAATCATCACCTTCCCGGTGGCCCCCCGATTCCTGCCAGGCCCACTCCAGGTGCCGGGTCTCTCCTCGGGTTGAACTGAACCTGCACCACATCCATCCATCCCTCTACTCAGAAGCTATTTTGTGGCTTGTGTGTGGGGAACTCTCGCTCTTATCTCATTCTACATGTATATTTCAGGAATCTGGATTGAAATGTTGGTTGTCATGACAGCAAAACTGTGGTATAACACCAAATGGGTTGCCCGAGGGGGAAAAACAACATTGTCACATAACGTTTCCACCTGGGACTCGTTCATAAACCTTACACTATTGTTCCCCAGGCACAGATGCACCAATTTGTTACAGATACGGACGAGATGCCCCGAATTGTTATGGACCCAGGTGAGGGGGGGATGAACTGGCTCCCCTTCTTTATTCAGCTCCTGCTCCCGCGGGCATCTGTTGCATTTTGAATATAATAAAAGGCTGATGAAATTGTGAAAGCTTTTTATGGACAGATGGAACAGCCAAGCCTACAATTACTATTTAACATTATTATTACTATGTAACATTATTATTACTATTTAACACCATTATTACTATTTAACTGTGTTTATAAGGCTAACATAGGGAAACTTCAGCAAGTGAGTTAACAGAGAATCTTTATTCTGTGTTCTTGGTTTTGTGCCAAAATTAGAAAGGAGACTTGTTAAAAGCCAGGCAACAACTGTATAAAAGCCAGGAAAAAACTGGTTAAAGGCCAGGCAACAATTGGTTAAAGGCCAGGCAACGATTGGTTAAAGACCAGGCAACAACTGTTTAAAATCCAGGCAAGAATTGGTTAAAGGCCAGGCAATAATTGGTTAAAGGCCAGGAAACAACTGGTTAAAAGCCAGGTTACAACTGGTGAAAGGCCAGGCAAAAATTAGTTAAAGACCAGGCAACAACTGTTTAAAGGCCAGGCAACAAATGGTTAAAGACCAGGCAACAATTGGTTAAAGACCAGAGAACAACTGGTCAAAGGCCAGGCAACTACTGCATAAAGGCCAGGCAACAACTGGTTAAAGGCCAGGTTACAACTGGTTAAAGGCCAGGCAACAATTGGTTAAAGACCAGGCAACAACTGGCTAAAGGCCAGGCAACAACTGGTTAAAGGCCAGGCAACAATTAGTTAAAGACCAGGCAACAACTGGTTAAAGGCCAGGCAACAATTAGTTAAAGACCAGGCAACAACTGTTTAAAGGCCAGGCAACAACTGGATAAAAGCCAGGAAAAAACTTATTAAAGGGCAGGCAACAACTGGTTAAAACCCAAGCAACAACTGGTTAAAGGCCTGGTTACAAATGGTTAAAGGCCAGCCAACACCTGGTTAAAGGCCAGGCAACAAATGGTTAAAGGCCAGGTTACAACTGGTTAAAGGCCAGGCAACAAATGGTTAAAGGCCAGGCAACAACTGGTTAAAGGCTAGGTTACAACTGGTTAAAGGCCAGGCAACAAATGATTAAAGGCCAGGCAACAAATGATTAAAGGCCAGGCAACAACTGGTTATAGGCCAGTCATCAATTGGTTAAAGGCCAGGGAACAACTGGTTAAAGATCAGGCAGAAACTGCTTAAAGACCAGGCAACAATTGGTTAACGACCAGTGAACAACTGGTCAAAGGCCAGGCAACAATTGGTTAAAGACGAGGGAACAACTGGTTAATGGCCTGGCAAAAACTGGTTAACATCATGGAAACAATTGGTTAAAAGCCAGACAACAACTGGTTAAATGCCAGGCAACAACTGGTTAAAGGCCCGGCAACAGTTGGTTAAAGCCCAGGAAACAACTGGTTAAAGACGAAGGAACAACTGGTTAAACACCTGGAAACAATTGGTTAAAAGCCAGACAACAACTGGTTAAAAGCCAGGCAACAACTAGTTAAAGGCCTGGCAACAGTTGGTTAAAGGTCAGGCAACAGCTGTTTAAAAGCCAGGCAACAACTGGTTAAAGACCAGGCAATAACTGTTTAAAGGCCAGGCAGCAACTGGTTAAAGACCAGGCAACAACTGTATAAAAGCCAGGAAAAAACTGGTTAAAGGCCAGGCAACAACTGAATAAAGGCCAGGCAACAATTGGTTAAAGACCAGGCAACAATTGGTTAAAGGCCAGGCAACAATTGGTTAAAGACCAGGCAACAATTGGTTAAAGCCTAGGCAAAAATTGATTAAAGGCCAGGCAACAACTGGTTAAAGGCCAGGCAACAACTGGTTAAAGACCAGGCAACAACTGTTTAAAAGCCAGGCAACAATTGGTTAAAGGCCAGGCAATAATTGGTTAAAGGCCAGGAAACAACTGGTTAAAAGCCAGGCAACAATTGGTTAAAGGCCAGGCAACAACTGGTTAAAGCCCAGGCAACAATTGGTTAAAGGCCAAGCAACAACTGGTTAAAGGCCAGGCAACAATTGGTTAAAAGCCAGGCAATAATTGGTTAAAAGCCAGGCAACAACAATTTAAAGATCAGGCAAGAAGTGGTTAAATGCTAGGCAACAATAGATTAAAGATCAGGCAACAACTTGTTAAAGGCCACACAACAAGTGTTTTAAAGGCAGGAAACATTTGGTTAAGGGCCAGGCAAGAATTGGTTAAAGGCCAGGCAAGAATTGGTTAAAGGCCAGGCAACCACTGGTTAAAGGCCAGGCAACAATTGGTTAAAGACTAGGCAACAACTGCATAAAGGCCAGGCAACAACTGGTTAAAGACCAGGCAACAATTAGTTAAAGACCAGGCAACAACTGGTTAAAGATCAGGCAACAATTGGTTAAAGACCAGGCAACAACTGGCTAAAGGCCAGGCAACAACTGGTTAAAGGCCAGGCAACAACTGGATAAAAGCCAGGAAAAAACTTGTTTAAGGGCAGGCAACAACTGGTTAAAACCCAAGCAACAACTGGTTAAAGGCCTGGTTACAAATGGTTAAAGGCCAGCCAACAACTGGTTAAAGGCCAGGCAACAAATGGTTAAAGGCCAGGTTGCAACTGGTTAAAGGCCAGGCAACAAATGGTTAAAGGCCAGGCAACAACTGGTTAAAGGCTAGGTTACAACTGGTTAAAGGCCAGGCAACAACTGGTTATAGGCTAGTCATCAATTGGTTAAAGGCCAGGGAACAACTGGTTAAAGATCAGGCAGAAACTGCTTAAAGAGCAGGCAAAAATTGATTAAAGGCCAGGCAACAACTGGTTAAAGGCCAGGCAACAACTGGTTAGAGGCCAGGGAACAATTGGTTAAAGGCCTGGCAATAACTGGTAAAGGACCAGGCAGCAGTTGGTTAGAGGCCAGGCAACAACTGGATAAAAGCCAGGAAAAAAACTTGTTAAAGGACAGGCAACAACTGGTTAAAACCCAAACAACAACTGGTTAAAGGCCTGGTTACAAATGGTTAAAGGCCAGCCAACAACTGGTTAAAGGCCAGGCAACAAATGGTTAAAGGCCAGGTTGCAACTGGTTAAAGGCCAGGCAACAAATGGTTAAAGGCCAGGCAACAACTGGTTATAGGCCAGTCATCAATTGGTTAAAGGCCAGGGAACAACTGGTTAAAGATCAGGCAGAAACTGCTTAAAGAGCAGGCAAAAATTGATTAAAGGCCAGGCAACAACTGGTTAAAGGCCAGGCAACAACTGGTTAAAGACCAGGCAACAACTATTTAAAAGCCAGGCAACAATTGGTTAAAGGCCAGGCAATAATTGGTTAAAGGCCAGGAAACAACTGGTTAAAAGCCAGGTTACAACTGGTGAAAGGCCAGGCAAAAATTAGTTAAAGACCAGGCAACAACTGTTTAAAGGCCAGGCAACAAATGGTTAAAGACCAGGCAACAATTGGTTAAAGACCAGAGAACAACTGGTCAAAGGCCAGGCAACTACTGCATAAAGGCCAGGCAACAACTGGTTAAAGGCCAGGTTACAACTGGTTAAAGGCCAGGCAACAATTGGTTAAAGACCAGGCAACAACTGGTTAAAGGCCAGGCAACAATTAGTTAAAGACCAGGCAACAACTGTTTAAAGGCCAGGCAACAACTGGATAAAAGCCAGGAAAAAACTTATTAAAGGGCAGGCAACAACTGGTTAAAACCCAAGCAACAACTGGTTAAAGGCCTGGTTACAAATGGTTAAAGGCCAGCCAACAACTGGTTAAAGGCCAGGCAACAAATGGTTAAAGGCCAGGCAACAACTGGTTAAAGGCTAGGTTACAACTGGTTAAAGGCCAGGCAACAAATGATTAAAGGCCAGGCAACAAATGATTAAAGGCCAGGCAACAACTGGTTATAGGCCAGTCATCAATTGGTTAAAGGCCAGGGAACAACTGGTTAAAGATCAGGCAGAAACTGCTTAAAGACCAGGCAACAATTGGTTAACGACCAGTGAACAATTGGTTAAAGGCCAGGCAACAATTGGTTAAAGACCAGGCAACAATTGGTTAAAGCCTAGGCAAAAATTGATTAAAGGCCAGGCAACAACTGGTTAAAGGCCAGGCAACAACTGGTTAAAGACCAGGCAACAACTGTTTAAAAGCCAGGCAACAATTGGTTAAAGGCCAGGCAATAATTGGTTAAAGGCCAGGAAACAACTGGTTAAAAGCCAGGCAACAATTGGTTAAAGGCCAGGCAACAACTGGTTAAAGCCCAGGCAACAATTGGTTAAAGGCCAAGCAACAACTGGTTAAAGGCCAGGCAACAATTGGTTAAAAGCCAGGCAATAATTGGTTAAAAGCCAGGCAACAACAATTTAAAGATCAGGCAAGAAGTGGTTAAATGCTAGGCAACAATAGATTAAAGATCAGGCAACAACTTGTTAAAGGCCACACAACAAGTGTTTTAAAGGCAGGAAACATTTGGTTAAGGGCCAGGCAAGAATTGGTTAAAGGCCAGGCAAGAATTGGTTAAAGGCCAGGCAACCACTGGTTAAAGGCCAGGCAACAATTGGTTAAAGACTAGGCAACAACTGCATAAAGGCCAGGCAACAACTGGTTAAAGACCAGGCAACAATTAGTTAAAGACCAGGCAACAACTGGTTAAAGACCAGGCAACAATTGGTTAAAGACCAGGCAACAACTGGCTAAAGGCCAGGCAACAACTGGTTAAAGGCCAGGCAACAACTGGATAAAAGCCAGGAAAAAACTTGTTAAAGGGCAGGCAACAACTGGTTAAAACCCAAGCAACAACTGGTTAAAGGCCTGGTTACAAATGGTTAAAGGCCAGCCAACAACTGGTTAAAGGCCAGGCAACAAATGGTTAAAGGCCAGGTTACAACTGGTTAAAGGCCAGGCAACAAATGGTTAAAGGCCAGGCAACAACTGGTTAAAGGCTAGGTTACAACTGGTTAAAGGCCAGGCAACAAATGGTTAAAGGCCAGGCAACAACTGGTTATAGGCCAGTCATCAATTGGTTAAAGGCCAGGGAACAACTGGTTAAAGATCAGGCAGAAACTGCTTAAAGAGCAGGCAAAAATTGATTAAAGGCCAGGCAACAACTGGTTAAAGGCCAAGCAACAACTGGTTAGAGGCCAGGGAACAATTGGTTAAAGGCCTGGCAATAATTGGTAAAGGACCAGGCAGCAGTTGGTTAGAGGCCAGGCAACAACTGGATAAAAGCCAGGAAAAAAACTTGTTAAAGGGCAGGCAACAACTGGTTAAAACCCAAACAACAATTGGTTAAAGGCCTGGTTACAAATGGTTAAAGGCCAGCCAACAACTGGTTAAAGGCCAGGCAACAAATGGTTAAAGGCCAGGTTGCAACTGGTTAAAGGCCAGGCAACAAATGGTTAAAGGCCAGGCAACAACTGGTTAAAGGCTAGGTTACAACTGGTTAAAGGCCAGGCAACAAATGGTTAAAGGCCAGGCAACAACTGGTTATAGGCCAGTCATCAATTGGTTAAAGGCCAGGGAACAACTGGTTAAAGATCAGGCAGAAACTGCTTAAAGAGCAGGCAAAAATTGATTAAAGGCCAGGCAACAACTGGTTAAAGGCCAGGCAACAACTGGTTAAAGACCAGGCAACAACTGTTTAAAAGCCAGGCAACAATTGGTTAAAGGCCAGGCAATAATTGGTTAAAGGCCAGGAAACAACTGTTTAAAAGCCAGGCAACAACTGGTTAAAGGCCAGGTAACAGTTTGTTAAAGGCCAGGCAACAATTGATTAACAGCCAGGCAACAACTGGTTAAAGGCCAGGCAACAGTTTGTTAAAGGCCAGGCAACAATTGATTAAAAGCCAGGCAACGATTGGTTAAGGGCCAGGCTACAATTGGTTAACAGGCAGGCAACAACTTGTTAAAGACGAGGGAACAACTGGTTAAACGCCTGGCAACAATTGGTTAAAAGCCAGACAACAACTGGTTAAATGCCAGCCAACAACTGGTTAAAGGCCCGGCAACAGTTGGTTAAAGCCCAGGCAACAACTGGTTAAAGACGAAGGAACAACTGGTTAATGGCCTGGAAACAATTGGTTAAAAGCCAGACAACAACTGGTTAAAGGCCAGGCAACAACTAGTTAAAGACCTGGCAACAGTTGGTTAAAGCCCCGGCAACAATTGGTTAAAGGTCAGGCAACAATTGATTAAAGGCCAGGAAACAACTGGTTAAAAGGCAGGCAATGATTGGTTAAAGAGCAGGCAACAGCTGTTTAAAAGCCAGGCAACAACTGGTTAAAGTCCAGGCAACAATTAGTTAAAGACCAGGCAACAACTGTTTAAAGGCCAGGCAGCAACTGGTTAAAGACCAGGAAACAACTGTATAAAAGCCAGGCAACAACTGGTTAAAAGCCAGGCAACAACTGGTTAAAGCCTAGGCAACAATTGGTCAAAGGCCAGGCAACAATAGGTTAAAAGCCAGGCAACAATTGGTTCAGGACCAGGCAATAATTGGTTAAAGGCCTGGCAACAATTGGTTAAACGCTGGGCAACAATTGGCTCAGGACCAGGCAATAACTGGTTAAAGGCCAGGGAACAATTGGTTAAAAGCCAGGCAACAATAAGTTCAGGGCCAGGCAACAATTGGTTAACAGCCAGGCAACAAGTGGTTAAAGGCCAGGTAACAATTTGTTAAAGGCCAGGTAACAATTGATTAAAGACCAGGCAACAATTGGTTAAGGGCCAGGCTACAGTTGGTTAACAGGCAGGCAACAACTGGTTAAAGACAAGGGAACAACTGGTTAAACGCCTGGCAATAATTGGTTAAAAACCAGGCAACAATTGGTTAAAGGCAATGCAACAAATGGTTAAAGGCAATGCAACAAATGGTTCAAGGCCAGGCAACAACTGGTTAATGGCCAGGCAACAACTGGTTAAAGACGCAGGAACAACTCTTTGATGGCCTGGAAACAAATGGTTGAAAGCCAGACAACAAATGTTTAATGGCCCGGCAACAATTGGTTAAAGCCCAGGCAACAATTGGTTAAAGACGAGGCAACATCCGGTTAAAGGCCAGGCAACATCTGGTTAAAGGCTAGGCAACAATTGGTGAAAGACCAGGCAAGAATTGGTTAAAACTTGTTTCAGAGGTTGAATGCCTCTTGACAACCCAAAAACAAGAGAAATCAGGCAAGGGCAGTTGTTTCCTGCTGTCAGGATTCCCGAGCCGTCTTTGGTGCTGTGTTCCAGTCACAGTCTCCTCTGGTGGCATGGGTTCAAATCCCACTCCTGTCAAGTTCTTTTTTCCAATAACTGTGCACAATTCATTCTGTGATAAAAGTGACACAGACCCAGACATGATTTAAACACACAACTGTAGGATCTGGAGTCAGACACACTACTGCTGCACCATAAGCCTGGGAATCTTTAACATTGGTGTTTATACTTTTGGATATCTATTTCCTTATCTATTTCTATCTATATCTATTTCCTTAGTTCTGATGAAGGGTCATACGGACTTGAAACGTTAATTGTATCCCTCTCCGCAGATGTTGTCAGACCTGCTTAGTTTTTCCAGCTATTTTTGTTTTTATTTATAACTTTGAATACCTCTCTATCTTTAAACATTATGGCCACGTTGTGACACTCAAACAGTATCGACTATAGGCTCACTTGCCAATTCTGCTGGGAGCAAATCAACCACCAGAAAAATAAACCAAGACCTGCACTTGATGACGCTAACGAAAGAATTCTGTCTCTTAACAACTAACAGCGTGAGTGATTTTCCAACTCCCCTACAGGAGACTGCAGACTCAAAGCACTGAGAGCACCCAGCCAGTCCTATTGCTGACTGACCGTCTCCACACTGAGCAAGTTTCACTTGCTTACTTCTCCCCAGTTTGTCTCGCGTTGGGGGGGTGGGGGGGGGAACACAGTCAATAAATTGATGCCTTTGTCTCCGTCTCTCGCAGCTTAACTCTGCTGTGATTCTCGCAGTTTAAATCTGTTGCAGGAGGATCCTGCAATAATCTCCCCCACACGTCAACTGCAAAGGGTCAGAAGGTGCAGCTTTGGACGCACCAGCTTCTAACGGGGAATCGATCGCGGCACCGCAGCAGCAAGGTCAGACCTGCTGAGTGTTCCCAGGTATTTTTGTATTTGTTTCAGCAACGTAAAACATTGGCTGCTTTGTACAAAAGAGAGTTTAACGAGTGTTTGGATATGGATCACTGGGGAAGCTGCAGTAGGTGGTAAGGGAAGCTAAGCCCTTCAGTCCTAGCTAAACTCAGTCACTAGGACACGAGACCTGCGCCCTCTGAGCTCTCAATGATTCAGGCCCTGTGTTGGGCAAATGCTTCCTGTTGAGTGGGAATTTTCCTCTCACGCGTCAACTCCAGCTCCACATTCCCATGACGTCTAACGGAAGTCACACCACATTTCGGCTCTCACGGGCAGTTTTCCGCTTCCGTCTGTGGTGAACTCTCGCTCCGGTTTCATTTTGCACCCTGAGTTCCGGGAATCCGGATTGAAACGTTGGCTGCCGTGATGGCAAAAAAAAAAACTGGTGCAACTACGAACGGGTCATCGAGGGAGGAAAGGAAGATATTGTCACTGAACGTTTCCGCTTCGGATCGGACTAGGGATTATCCGTACACAAGACGAGTGTAACCACTAAGCTACGGAAACTCCTGGGTTTGAGAGCGTTCATCATTCAGCTCAATGTTCCTGAAATATTTATCTTTGTTTCACAGATGAAATCCTCTTACTTTTCTCTAAACTTGACACCACTTTCCTGCTCTCACCAGCAAACCCACATTTTCATCCAGTCTCTTAAACTACCAGGTGTAAAGCCAGCTGTGAGGGACAGTTCACCACATGAAAACCACAGAATAAATCCTACCACTATAACCGCTCTCCCTCAGTGAGAACGCCTTTCATTCCCCAGCACACGGTTAGAGTTTCAGTGCCGATCATTGAAACAATTGTCTTTTAGCCTGTGGGTAAAACCCCAATCACTCGACCGCCAGGGATCGCTAAAGAACTGTGCTGGAGTTTTATCCAAACTTTTATAGAGTTTCTCATGAAATGAAAGTAATTTTATTGAGTTATTACTCATAATGAATCTAGTCTGGACAAAGGATGATCGTTTAAATCAGTTTCATTTCTGGAGAACCTTCTTTTGCAGAATGAGAGGAATTGCTGGTGAGGGAAAGTGGAAAGTTGAACAATTTATTTTGTGCTTTGGATATGTTGAGCTGGTAGCCACGGGTGATTTTTCAGATTGTACTTTAAGAGTGTAGTTTAAAATGTTACAAAGTTGACATTTTTGGTCCTCATGACCCTTCAACAGAACTAAGTAGTACTACCTTGGGTGGAAAACCTCAGTTAAGGAAGAAGGAGGACATGTCAGAGGAACTGTTTTTGAAGGTGGCATCATCAGAACAGATGCGACAGAGGCAAAGGAACTGAGAGAATGGGATGGAGTCCTTACAGGAAGCGGGGTTATATGCAATACCTGACCCTTCACTTCCTCTCTCCTCACCGTCCAAGGGCCCAAACACTCCTTTCAAGTGAAGCAGCATTTCACTTGCATTTCCCCCAACTTAGTCTACTGCATTCGTTGCTCCCAATGCGGGTTCCTCTACATTGGAGAGACCAAACGCAGACTGGGCGACCGCTTTGCAGAACACCTGCGGTCTGTCCGCAAGAATGACCCAAACCTCCCTGTCGCTTGCCATTTCAACACTCCACCCTGCTCTCTTGCCCACATGTCTGTCCTTGGCTTGCTGCATTGTTCCAGTGAAGCCCAATGCAAACTGGAGGAACAGCACCTCATCTTCTGACTAGGCACTTTACAGCCTTCCATTTATTGAATATTGAATTCAACAACTTTAGATCTTGAACTCCCTCCTCCATCCCCACCCCCTTTCTGTTTCTTCCCCCACCTTTTTGTTTTTTCCAACAATTTATATAGATTTTTCTTTTCCCGCCTATTTCCATTATTTTTAAATGTATTCCACCCATCATTTATTTCATCCCACACCCACCAGAGCTATCTGTACCTTGCTTGTTCTGCTCTCCACTCTTAATTAGCACATTCTTTTAGATAATATCACCACCTTCAACACCTCTTTGTTCTTTTGTCTGTGACATCTTTTGGTTATCTCCTCCTATCACTGCTTGCTTGTCGCAACAACCCCCATGCCCTTCTCTGCCCCCCCCGCACCCCTTAAACCAGCTTATATTTCATCCCCTTCCCTATTTTTACCTAGTTCTGTTGAAGGGTCATGAGGACTCAAAACATCAACTGTGCTCTTCTCCACCGATGCTGCCAGACCTGCTGAGTTTTTCCAACAATTGGTTAAGGGCCAGGCAAAAATTGGTTAACAGCCAAGTAACAACTGGTTAAAGGCCAGATAACAATTTGTTAAAGACCACGGAACAACTGGTTAAAGGCCAGGCAACAACTGGTTAAGGCCAGACAACAACTTGTTAAAGGTCAGGCAACAATTGGTTATGAGCCAGGCAATAATGGGTTAAAGGCCAGGCAACAAATGCTTAAAGACCAGACAACAACTGGTTAAAGGCCAGGCAACAACTGCATAAAGGCCATGCAACAGCTGGTTAAAGGCCAGGCAACAGCTGGATAAAGGCCAGGCAACAAATGCTTAAAGACCAGACAACAACTTGTTAAAGGCCAGGCAACAGTTGGTTAAAGCCCAAGCAACAATTTGTTGAAGGCCAGGCAACAATTGGTTAAAGGCCAGGCAGCAACTGGATAAATGCCATGCAACAAATGCTTAAAGACCAGACAACAACTGGTTAAAGGCCAGGTAACAACTTGTTAAAGGCCCGGCAACAACTTGCTAAAGGCCAGGCAACAACTGGTTAAAGGCCAGGCAACAATTGGTTAAAGGCCAAGCAACAAATGCTTTAAGACCAGACAACAACTGGTTAAAGGCCAGGCAACAACTGGTTAAAGGCCTGGCAACAGCTGGTAAATCCCAAGCAACAACTTGTTAAAGGCCAGGCAACAACTGGATAAAGGCCTGGCAACAAATGGTTAAAAACCAGGCAACAACTGGTTAAAGGTCAGGGCTAAAGGCAAGGCAACAACTATATAAAAGCCAGGAAACAACTGGTTAAAGGCCAGGCAACAACTGTTTAAAGGCCGGGTTAGAACTGATTAAAGGCCAGGCCAGAACTGGTTAAAGGCCAGGCAACAATTGGTTAAAGGCCAGGTAACAATTGGTTAAAGATCAGGCAACAAATGGTTAAATCCCAAGCAGCAGCTGGTTAAAGACCAGGCAACAACTTGTTAATGGCCTGGCAACTATTGGTTAAAGGCACGGCAACAGCTGGTTAAAGACCAGGCAACAACTTGTTAATGGCCTGTGCAACAATTGGTTAAAGGCCAGGCAACAACTGGTTAAATTCCAGGTAACAATTGGTTAAATTCCAGGCAACAACTGGTTAAAGACCAGGCAACAAATGGTTAAATCCCAAGCAACAGCTGGTTAAATGCCAGGCAACAATTGGTTAAATTCCAGGCAACATTTGTTTAAAGGCCAGGCAAGAACTTGTTAATGGCCGGGCAACAATTGGTTAAAGGCCAGGCAACAATTGGTTAAAAGCCAGGCAACAATTAGTTAAGGGCCAGGCAACAATTGGTTAACAGCCAGGCAACAACTGGTTAAAGGCCAGGTAACAATTGGTTAACAGTCAAGCAGCAACTTGTTAAAGGCCAGGTAACAATTGGTTAACAGCCAGGCAGCAACTTGTTAAAGGCCAGGCAACAATTGGTTAAATGCTAGGCAACAACTGGTTAAAAGCCAGGCAACAACTGGTTAAAGGCCAGGCAACAATTGGTTAAAGGCCAGGCAACAATTGGTAAAGGACCAGGCAACAACTGGTTAAAGGCCAGGCAACAATTGGTTAAAGGCCTGGCAATAATTGGTAAAGGACCAGGCAACAGTTGGTTAGAGGCTAGGGAACAATTGCTTAAAAGCCAGGCAACAATTGGTTAAAGACCAGGCAACAATTGCTTTAAAGACCAGGCAACAATTGCTTAAAAGACAGGCAACAATTGGTAAAGGACCAGGCAATAACTGGTTAAAGGCCAGGCAACAATTGGTTAAATGCTGGGCAACAATTGGCTCAGGACCAGGCAATAACTGGTTAAAGGCCAGGGAACAATTGGTTAAAAGCCAGGCAACAATTAGTTCAGGGCCAGGCAACAATTGGTTAACAGCCAGGCAACAAGTGGTTAAAGGCCAGGTAACAATTGGTTAACAGCCAGGCAACAAGTGGTTAAAGGCCAGGTAACAATTGGTTAAGAGCCAGGCAACAACTGGTTAAAAGACAGGCAACAATTGTTTAAAGACCAGGCAACAATTGCTTTAAAGACCAGGCAACAATTGCTTAAAAGACAGGCAACAATTTGTAAAGGACCAAGCAACAACTGGTTAAAGGCCTGGCAACAATTGGTAAAGGACCTGGCAACAATTGGTTAAAGGCCAGGCAACAATTGGTTAAAGGCCTGGCAACAATTGGTAAAAGACCAGCAACAACTGGTTAAAGGCCTGGCAACAATTGGTAAAGGACCTGGCAACAAATGGTTAAAGGCCAGGCAACAATTGGTTAAAGGCCTGGCAACAATTGGTAAAAGACCAGGCAACAACTGGTTAATGGCCTGGCAACAATTGGTAAAGGACCTGGCAACAATTGGTTAAAGGCCAGGCAACAATTGGTTAGAGGCCTGGCAACAATTGGTAAAGGACCAGGCAACAACTGGATAAAGGCCAGACAACAACTGGTTAGAGGCCAGGCAACAACTGGTTAAAAGCCTGGCAACAATTGGTAAAGGACCAGGCAACAACTGGTTAAAAGCCTGGCAACAATTGGTAAAAGACCAGGCAACAACTGGTTGAAGACCAGACCACAACTGGTTAAAGGCCAGACAACAACTTGTTAAAGGCCAGGCAACAATTGGTTAAAGGCTAGGCAACAACTGGTTAAAAGCCAGGCAACAACTGGTTAAAGGCCAGGCAACAATTGGTTAAAGGCCTGGCAACAATTAGTAAAGGACCAGGCAACAACTGGTTAAAGGCCAAGCAACAATTGGTTAAAGGCCTGGCAACAATTGGTAAAAGACCAGGCAACAACTGGTTAAAGGCCTGGCAACAATTGGTTAAATGTCAGGGCTAAAGGCAAGGCAACAACTGTATAAAAGCCAGGAAACAACTGGTTAAAGGCCAGGCAACAACTGTTTAAAGGCCAGGTTAGAACTGATAAAAGGCCAGGCCAGAACTGGTTAAAGGCCAGACAACAATTGGTTAAAGACCAGGCAACAAATGGTTAAATCCCATGCAGCAGCTGGTTACTGACCAGGCAACAACTTGTTAATGGCCTGGCAACAATCGGTTAAAGGCCAGGCAGCAACTGGTTAATGACCAGGCAACAACTGGTTAAAGGCCAGGCAACAATTGGTTAGAGGCCTGGCAACAATTGGTAAAGGACCAGGCAACAACTGGTTAAAGGCCAGACAACAACTGGTTAGAGGCCAGGCAACAACTGGTTAAAAGCCTGGCAATAATTGGTAAAGGACCAGGCAACAACTGGTTAAAAGCCTGGCAACAATTGGTAAAAGACCAGGCAACAACTGGTTGAAGACCAGACCACAAATGGTTAGAGGCCAGGCAACAACTGGTTAAAGGCCAGACAACAACTTGTTAAAGGCCAGGCAACAATTGGTTAAAGGCTAGGCAACAACTGGTTAAAAGCCAGGCAACAACTGGTTAAAGGCCAGGCAACAATTGGTTAAAGGCCTGGCAACAATTAGTAAAGGACCAGGCAACAACTGGTTAAAGGCCAAGCAACAATTGGTTAAAGGCCTGGCAACAATTGGTAAAAGACCAGGCAACAACTGGTTAAAGGCCTGGCAACAATTGGTTAAATGTCAGGGCTAAAGGCAAGGCAACAACTGTATAAAAGCCAGGAAACAACTGGTTAAAGGCCAGGCAACAACTGTTTAAAGGCCAGGTTAGAACTGATAAAAGGCCAGGCCAGAACTGGTTAAAGGCCAGACAACAATTAGTTAAAGACCAGGCAACAAATGGTTAAATCCCATGCAGCAGCTGGTTACTGACCAGGCAACAACTTGTTAATGGCCTGGCAACAATCGGTTAAAGGCCAGGCAGCAACTGGTTAATGACCAGGCAACAACTGGTTAAAGGCCAGGCAACAATTGGTTAAGTTCCAGGCAACAACTGGTTAAAGGCCAGGCAACAAATGGATAATTCTTAAGAAACAGCTGGTTAAAGGCAAGGCAAAAATTGGTTAAATTCCAGGCAACAACTGGTTAAAGACCAGGCAACAACTGGTTAAAGGCCAGGCAACAATTGGTTAATTTCCAGGCAATAACTGGTTAAAGGCCAGGCAACAATTGGTTAATTTCCAGGCAACAACTGATTAAAGGCCAGGCAACAATTGGTTCAGGACCAGGCAACAACTAGGTAAAGGCCAGGCAACAAATTGGTTAAATTCCAGGCAACATCTGGTTAAAGGCCAGGCAAGAACTTGTTAATGGCCGGGCAACAATTGGTTGAAGGCCAGGCAACAATTGGTTAAAAGCCGGGCAACAATTGGCTCAGGACCAGACAATAACTGGTTAAAGGCCAAGCAACAATTGGTTAAAAGCCAGGCAAAATTATTTTATGGCCAGGCAACAATTGATTAACAACCAGGCAACAACTGGTTAAAGGCCAGGTAACAATTGGTTAACAGCCAGGCAACAACTTGTTAAAGGCCAGACAACAATTCGTTAAAGGCTAGGCAACAACTGGTTAAAAGCCAGGCAAAAACTGGTTAAAGGCCAGGCAACAATTGGTAAAATACCAGGCAACAACTGGTAAAAGACCGGGCAACAAATGGTTAGAGGCCAGGCAACAATTGCTTAAAAGCCAGGCAACAACTGGTTAAAGGCCTGGCAACAAATTGTTAAAGAACCGGCAACAACTGGTTAAAGGCCAGGCAACAATTGGTAAAAGGCCTGGCCACAATTGGTAAAAGACCAGGCAACAACTGGTTAAACACCAGGAAACAATTGGTAAAAGACCAGGCAACAATTGGTAAAAGACCAGGCAACAACTGGTTAAAAGCCTGGCAACAACTGGTAAAAGACCAGGCAACAACTGGTTGAAGACCGGGCAACAACTAGTTAAAGAACAGGCAACAATTGGTAAAAGACCAGGCAACAATTGGTTAAGGGCCTGGCAACAATTGGTAAAAGACCAGGCAACAACTGGTTAAAGACCAGGCAACAATTGGTAAAAGACCAGGCAACAACTGGTTAAAGGCCCGGCAACAATTGGTAAAAGACCAGGCAACAACTGGTTAAAGGCCTGGCAACAATTGGTGAAAGACCAGGCAACAACTGGTTAAAGACCATGCAACAGTTGGTTAAAGGCCTGGCAACAATTGGTAAAAAGACCAGGCAACAACTGGTTAAAGACCAGGCAACAATTGGTAAAAGACCAGGCAACAACTGGTTAATGACCAGGCAACAATTGGTTAGAGGCCAGGCAACCATTGCTTAAAAACCAGGCAACAACTGGTTAAAGGCCTGGCAACAAATGGTTAAAGAACCGGCAACAACTGGTTAAAGGCCAGGCAACAATTTGTAAAAGGCTTGGCCACAATTAGTAAAAGGCCAGGCAACAACTGGTTAAAGACCAGGCAACAATTGGTTAAACACCAGGAAACAATTGGTAAAAGACCAGGCAACAATTGGTAAAAGACCAGGCAACAACTGGTTAAAGGCCTGGCAACAATTGGTAAAAGACCAGGCAACAACTGGTTAAAGACCAGGCAACAACTAGTTAAAGAACAGGCAACAATTGGTAAAAGACCAGGCAACAATTGGTTAAGGGCCTGGCAACAATTGCTAAAAGACCAGGCAACAACTGGTTAAAGACCAGGCAACAATTGGTAAAAGACCAGGCAACAACTGGTTAAAGGCCTGGCAACAATTGGTAAAAGACCAGGCAACAACTGGTTAAAGGCCTGGCAACAATTGCTTAAAAGCCAGGCAACAACTGGTTAAAGGCCTGGCAACAAATGGTTAATGAACCGGCAACAACTGGTTAAAGGCCAGGCAACAATTGGTAAAAGGCCTGGCAACAATTAGTAAAAGACCAGGCAACAATTGGTAAAAGACCAGGCAACAACTGGTTAAAGGCCTGGCAACAATTGGTAAAAGACCAGGCAACAACTGGTTAAAGGCCAGGCAACAATTGCTTAAAAGCCAGGCAACAACTGGTTAAAGGCCTGGCAACAAATGGTTAATGAACCGGCAACAACTGGTTAAAGGCCAGGCAACAATTGGTAAAAGGCCTGGCAACAATTAGTAAAAGACCAGGCAACAACTGGTTAAAGACCAGGCAACAATTGGTAAAAGGCCTGGCAACAATTGGTAAAAGACCAGGCAACAACTGGTTAAAGACCAGGCAACAACTGGTTAAAGACCAGGCAACAATTGGTAAAAGACCAGGCAACAATTGGTAAAAGACCAGGCAACAACTGGTTAAATGCCTGACAACAATTGGTAAAAGACCAGGCAACAACTGATTAAAGGCCTGGCAACAATTGGTAAAAGACAAGACAACAACTGGTTAAAGACCAGGCAACAATTGGTAAAAGACCAGGCAACAACTGATTAAAGGCCAGGCAACAACTGGTTAAAGGCCCGGCAACAATTTGTAAAAGACCAAGCAACAACTGGTTAAAGACCAGGCAACAATTGGTAAAAGACCAGCTAACAACTGGTTAAAGACCAGGCAACAACCGGTTCGAGGCCAGGCAATAATTGGTTAAAGATCGCGCAACAATTGGTTAAGGGCCAGGCAACAGCTGGTTATAGACCAGGCAACATCTGGCTAAAGGCCAGGCAACAATTGGTTAAAGACCAATCAACAATTGGTTAAAGGCCTGGCAACAACTGGTTAAAGACCAGGCAACAACTATTTAAAAGCCAGGCAACAACTAGATAAAGGGCAGGCAACAACTTGTTAAACGCCAGGCAACAATTGGTTAAAAGCCAGGCAACAACTGGTTAACAACCAGGCAACAACTGGTAAACGGCCAGGCAATAGCTGCTTAAAGGCCACCCAACAGCTGGTTAAAGGCCAGGCAACAACTGTGTAAAAGCCAGGAAACAACTGGTTAAAGGCCAGGCAACAACTGGATAAAGGGCAGGCAACAACTAGTTAAACGCCAGGCAACAACTGGTTAAAGGCCAGGCAACAATTGGTTAAAAGCCAGGCAACAACTGGTTAAAGGCCAGGCAACAATTGGTTAAAAGCCAGGCAACAACTGATTAAAGGTCAGGCAACAATTTGTTAAAAGCCAGGGAACAACTGGTTAACAGCCAGGCAGCAACTGGTTAACGGCCAGGGAACAACCGATTAAAGGCCAGGCAACAACTTGTTATTGGCCAGGCAACAACTGGTTAAAGGCTAGGCAACAACTGGTTAAAGGCCACCCAACAACTTGTTAAAGGCCAGGCAACAATTGGTTAAAGACCAGGCAACAACTGTGTAAAAGCCAGGAAACAACTGGTTAAAGGCCAGGCAACAATTGGTTAAAGCCAGGCAACATCTGGTTAAAGGCCAGGTTAGAACTGGTTAAAGGACAGGCCAGAACTGGTTAAAGGCCAGGCAACAACTGGTTAAAGGTAGGGCAGTAATTGGTTAAAGCCAGGCAATGACTGGTTAAAGGCCAGGCAACAAATGGTTAAAAGCCAGGCAACAACTGGTTAAATGCCAGGCAACAAATGGTTAAAAGCCAAGCAACAACTGATTAAAGGCCAGGCAACAAATGGTTAAAGGCCAAGCAACAACTGGTTAAAGGCAGGCAACAAATGGTTAAAGACCAGGCAACAACTGGTTAAAGGCCAGGCAACAAATAGTTAAAGGCCAGGCAACAATTGGTTGAAGACCAGGCAACAATTGGTTAAAGGCCAGGCAACAACTGGTTAAAGGCCAAGCAACAACTGGTTAAACACCAGGCAACAGCTGGATAAATGCCAGGCAACAACTGGTTAAAGGCCAGGCAACAACTGGTTAAAGGCCAGGCAACAAATAGTTAAAGGGCAGGCAACAAATGGTTAAAGGCCAGGCAACAAATGGTTAAAGGCCAAGCAACAACTGGCTGAAGGCCAGGCAACAACTGGATAAATGCCAGGCAACAATTGGTTAAAGACCAGGCAACAAATGCTTAAAGGCCAGGCAACAATTGGTTAAAGACCAGTCAACAAATGGTTAAAGCCAGGCAACAACTGGTTAAAGGCCAGGCAACAATTGGTCAAAGGCTAGGCAACAACTGGTTAAAGGCCCGGCAATAACTGGTTAAAGACCAGGCAACAATTGGTAAAAGACTAGGCAGCCTCTTGTTAATGGAAGGCAACAATTGGTTAAAGCCAGGTAACCAATTGTTAAAGGCCAGGCAACAACTGGTTAAGGGCCAGGCAACAATTGGCTAAAAGCCAGGCAACATCTGGTTAAAGACCAGGCATCAATTGGATAAAGACCAGGGAACAGCTGGTTAAAGGTCAGGCAACAGCTGGTTAAAGGCCAGGCAACAATTAGTTATAGTCCGGGCAAAAAAGTGGTTAATGGCCTGGCTACAATTGGTTAAAATCCCGGCAACAATTGGTTAAAGGCCAGGCAACATTTGGTTAAGGGCCAGGCAACAATTTGTTAAAGGCCAGACAACACCTGGTTAAAGACCAGGTAACAACTGGTTAAAGGCGAGGCAACAACTGGTTAAAAGCCGGGCAACAACTTGTTAAAGGCCAGGCAACAACTGGTTAAAGACCTGGCAACATCTTGGTAATGGCCTGGCAACAATTGGTTAAAGGCCAGGGAACAATTTTTTTCCCCAGTTTGTGACGTCTTTGATTACAAATATCGTGTAAAGCTGTTTGCTTAAAACTCACAGTTTGGAGAAAAGCTAACTTCTTAATTTAATGTAACCTGATGATTGCTGTTTGTTTAGAATATCATTGAGTAAGTAGAAATTCGGCATTTTTGTAAGTGCCCTTCTGCAACGGTTGCTTGGAGGGAACCGGGGACAGATAGGGGTGGGTGCTGAAGCTAGCAGATCCAGGAGGACACTGGCCAAACTTGCGATCGGGGCCTTCCTGCTCTAGGGAGGGTTGCTGGGGGTGGTAGTGAGCCAATCATTGGACTGTTGCTGACAGAGGAATGAGCCAATCAGCGAGTGTGTACAAAAGCGAGGGCAGGAAGACTGTGTGAGCATGGCAGTCATTAAGCTCGCTGGGGCAGGATAAGGAAGGATGATCGCCTGGTCATCAACCTGAACAGAGAACGGACAAGGACGGATTGACCACCTGACCCTGCCTGTTTCTCGAGGAAACCAAGCAACTAAAACACGAGGTGAATAGTCACTGGCATAAGTATTATTGAACTGTCTGGAACAGAAATCAAAAAACAAGGTGCAGTTGTTTTGGGTGAAGTCTTGAGTTTTGGGTCACTGATACCCAGAGTGGACCTCCGAACCCAAGTGGTAGGAATAGCCTACACCCTTCGGTTAGTCACAACAAGTTTAATTCTTTTTAAAAATGATCCCTCCCCTCGTAGACACCTTTTCCCAGTCCAAATGTATTTATGCTTTAGAAGGAGCCAATTTAACCAGGCTTTCTTGGTTCACAGAAAGAGTGAGTTTATTAGTTACTAAAAACCCCGAGTAAAACTAATAAAAAAGCAACACGCGCGCTCACAGGTCAGAAATGAGAAGCTGAGTCCAAAAATAAAAGTTTTAAAAACTATACGAATCAGTCTTTGCCTTGCCCATGAGGAGTAGATGGTGAAACGTGTGGCCATGAAGTTGGGTGATTCCGGTAAAGTGGACTTTGTGGCAGTTCAGCAGTTGGTTTGGAGGCACTTGGTTCTTCAGGTTAGCTGAAGGAGTTGTCCTGTTTCCTTTTTGACTATGGCTTTGCTGACTTGTGACTTGCCTCCAGCAACAGAGAGAGGAGAATTTTATCTTCAAGGTGCAGGGATGCCTAATTGCTGTTCTTCTGCACTGCCTCTCACTGGGAGGGTATGATTCAGCTGGCATTGACTCTGCTGTCACCTTCACGACACACACTAGCACACCAGAACTAGAACACCAGACTAGCACACAGATCAGGTTTGCAGCTGGTTTTTTAACCCTTCTTCTTGTGTATCCCTGGAATGGAAAAAACAACCATGTCTTTCACCCAGAATCTGCTTTCTTTCGACTCAGATCATGTCTATGTTCTGAGGTATAACTGAATAGGATGGTTTCTACAGAGATGGTAATTAGTCTCCATTGTCTCCACAACTACAGGAGATTAAAGTTTAGCCTCCTGCATTGCATCTCTCCCTTTCAAGTGCCTTTGTGTGAAGTAGGCCTCGACACCTTGTGGGTGCGACATTCCATATTCTCTGGACTAGTTGGTCAAGTGTAATCCACATAGGAATTTTCCAGCAAGGGATTACTTTACATGCTCAGCCAGCCTTTGCTTGGAAGCCTTTTAAAAAAAAACACATATCTTCCTTTAAAAGTTTAGTATGTCCGTAAGTAATTTGGGCTGTGATTGGTTGTCATGACACCATGGAAACTCCTGTAAGAATGGTCATTCTTGTTTGCAGCTCCTTTCCTCTTTAAATGTTTATTTTAGTTTCACAGGCAAACCCTGGCGAACCCTGTTTCATAACACAATAAAGTAGACTTTGTATGTTAATAGCAAGTCTTTATTAACAATTCATAACTGTGTGTATATTTACAGTAGAGGGTACAGGCATGAAGCTGACTCCAATCTAGGCCTTTACACGTCTCTGTCCATCTGTAGACTGACCCTGGCTCTGGGTCATGTGCCTTCTTACATCACTACATGGGCAGTGCTGTACTCAATCCCACATTAACCCTGTATATTCCAGACCCTTATGCTACACCTGCCCCCCGCCCAAGTCTTTATCCCATGGATATTGAGTTACTTTAGTTTACTTCAAGCCTTACATTGTTTCAAGTCTTGTTACAACCTTAATGCTATTCCAAACTTATTGCTATTACAGTGTTACCATTGACAACATTCTCACTGCCCAAAATCTCCCCCCTTCCAGTCCTTCAACTCAGAAGTTCAGGGGGCTTGGAGACCTTTTAACTCTTGCACGTCTCGTCCACCATTCCTTTGGAAGACTGGTTGGCTCTGGTGGTTCTGGGCCTTGTTGCTGGCTGGGAGGATGGGCTGGGTGTTTGGGTGTGCATTCATTCTATTCTTCCATTGCTTAATGTTAAACCACGCCCGGTCCGGCCTAGCTGGTTTGGTGGGGTCGTGGTTGCAGCTGCTCGCGATCATTTGGGATTCGTCTGCCTGGCGCTGCCTTTTCGTCTCCTTGTTTCCATTTTGGAGGCGTCTGGAAGATCTCTGAGGCTGAGCATGGCCACACGAAGCAGCACGCTCAACTCTGTCCTTTGCTGTTGGTTGGCGTGAGACTGCTACCAGGTCCCAGCATTCCCTTGTGGGCTTGGCACGCCGGCTGCCATTTGCCCCGTGTGCGCAGCGATTGGCGCGACTACTGGCCGAACCCGTCATTGTAGTTGGAGGTAGAGTCCCCTCAGACTGTTGACCCGTCCCCGGTACCACTTCCACCCGAGACGCCGTGGCAATCTCATGTCTTAACCACTGGGGACTCTCCAGGGCCTGGAACGATGATGGACAAACCTGCTGCGCAAAAAGAAAAGAACGATCACAGGTGAAATCAGCGCTCCATAGCGCTTGGGGATTCAGAGCCCATGCTGTTCTGGCCGACTAACAATAGCAGCCGCCTTGATATCCCTCCATCGTTTGGAGGAGATCAGGCACCCCTGCTTGGGACAGAGAAAGCTGGCTATGGTCGGCGTGCATCAGCTGAAAGATCTGTTTGCTGCTCCGTGTTGCATTCTCCCCACTGATCAGTTCTTCCTTGGCGACTATAGTTCCTCTGGGCTGCCTTCATAGCCCACATTCTAGAATTGCCGCTTCTGCCAACTGTTTTGGAAAGGCCTCAGGCTCCAGGGGCCGTACTCCTGTTCCTATTTCTTATGTTCTTATGACTTGGTTCTCCTCGTCTCTGTCTTAAGCGATTTTTAAGTGATGACCCCTAGTTCTAGGTTCTCCCGCAAGAGGAAGCAGCCACTTTAGTTGGCCGTTCCACATCCTGGATTACCATCTCTTCGGGTTATCTAGGCGTCAGGCTTCTGGCCTGTGTGTGTACGTGGGCGGGCCAATTAAGGCCTGCCCAGACCGACACACGCCTGGAAGTGCTGAGCGCTCCCTGTGCCGGGGGCGGGGGGGAGGCGGTGGGTGGGGGAAGGAGGGAGAGTCGGAGCCTGCGTCCTATCGCACACACGTATGCGCGCAAAAGAGGGCAGAAATCTCCCTGCGGCACGGAGCTGCCTCAGGGAGTTTAATTTCGTTGTCAAAAAAGCCAATAAAAGGTTTTCAAAAATTATTTGGAAATGTCCCCTCCTTCGAGAGGACTAGAATCTAAAAGCAGGGATGTGCTGCTGAGGCTTTATAAGGCTCTGGTCAGACCACATTTAGAATATTGTGAGCAATTTTGGGCCCCGTATCTCAGGAAGGATGTGCTGGCCCTGGAGAGGGTCCAGAGGAGGTTCACGAGAACGATCCCAGGAATGAAAGGCTTAACATATGAGGAATGTTTGAGGACTCTGGATCTATACTCGATGGAGTTTAGAAGGATGAGGGGGGACCTGATTGAAACTTACCGAATACTGAAAGGCCTGGATAGAGTGGACGTGGGGAAGATGTTTCCATTAGTAGGAGAGACTAGGACCTGAGGGCACAGCCTCAGAGTAAAGGGAAGACCTTTTAGAACAGAGATGAGGAGAAACTTCTTTAGCCAGAGAGTGGTGAATCTATGGAATTCATTGCCACAGAAGACTGTGGAGGCCAGGTCATTGAGTGTATTTAAAACCGAGATAGATAGGTTCTTGATTGGTAAGGGGATCAAATGTTACGGGGAGAAGGCGAGAGAATGGGGTTGAGAAACTTATCAACCATGATTGAATGGCGGAGCAGACTCGATGGGCCGAATGGCCTAATTTCTGCTCCTACGTCTTATGGTCTTATGTGACAGACTGGGACGCGCTGATGAATTTTATTAAAAAATTTTTATTAAAACGTTTAAAAACCTCATGAGGCCTCATCCCGCCCGTGGATGAGGTTCGACGATAAATGCGAAGGCTGCCGACCTTAAGGTTGGACGGGCAGCCCTGTTAATTCCTTCAATTGATATTTTAATGGACTGAACAGGCCTTTGACAGTTCAGGCAGGTGCGCAACCGACTGCGGCGCACACCCGCCAAACTGAAGATCGGAATGAGACGCGGTGACGGCGAGACCCCTGCCCGATGTCACCGCGCGTCATTTTACGCCTGGACGATAAAGAAGATAACAGTGGTTGGGCATAGGTCACCACCCAGAGGACCTCCTGCTGTGATGACCTTGGGGTTGAGCGACCACTGAATCTGCTTCGAGTCTCCTTCACTGGGTAAATCTAATGACGGCTGGAAAGTCTGTGTGTGATGAGCAGGATGGAGTGATGGTGGACAGGGTGGAGAGGAGGGTGTTAGACCTCCCCCTGCTCAGGGTCCCTCAGTGACTGCGGTGGAAGGCAGGTGAACACTTTAAATAAGGAAAACCGCTCCTGAGAAACCGGGAGCAACTGGAACGTTCTCACCCTCCCAGATTCCACAATCGCTCCGAATCAGTTCAGAAACAGGAGGACAGACACCTGGTTATGTTGAAGACACCTCCTTTGATCAGCTTATTCACTGATTCCGTCAATATGCTCGGCTGACTCAGCTTCAATTCATTTTAACCTGGTTTAAGTTAAATAAGACCCCATACTCCAGGATTCACTCTCTAAACCTCTCCGCCTCTCTCTCCTCCTTTAAGACGCTCCTTAAAACCGACCTCTTTGACCCAGCTTTTGGTCAGCTGGCCTGACTCTCTCCTTATGTGTCTCGGTGTCAAATTCTGTCTGGTTCGCACTCCTGTGAAGTGCCTTTTGGATGTCCTAGCATATCAAAGGCGCTATATAAATGTAAGTCATTGTCATTGTTGATCCAGTGATATTCTGACCAGCGCCGCACTTCATAAATAATCACAGACTGGATAGTAGATATCGGCAGATAGTACAGCACAGGAGGAGCCCATTCGGCCCATCGTGCCTATGCTAGCTCTCTACGAGAGTAACTCAGCTTGTCCCACTCCCCTACCTACTCCCCACAGCCCTGCAAATTTTCTTACCCTTCAGATCATTGCCCAATTCCCTTCTGAAGTCCACGATTGACCCACACCCCCGGGCAGCTTAATCGCAGGACCCAACCACTCGTCTGCGTGAAAAAGTTTCTCCTCGTGTCCCCCCCCGCTCTTCTGCCAATCGGCTCAAATCTGTGTCCCTCTCATTTCCCGACCCTTCCACCAATGGGAACGGTTTCTCCCTGCCCGCTCTGTCCAGACAACCCCCCCCACCACTAACCCCGTTCATGGTTTCAAGTGCCTTCCCTCAAACCTCCCCTCAGCTCTCTCTCCTCCGAGGGGGAAGAGCGCCAGCCTTTCCAATCGATCCGTGGAACTGAACTCCCTTGCTCCGGGCGAACGTCCTCGCGATGGCTTCCTCTGCGCCCTCTCTGAAGCCTTCACACCCGTCCTAAAGTGTGGCGTCCAGAGCTGGGCCCAATAACAACAGCCGAGGGCCTAAAATATCGATGCTTTTCACCACAACTCCAGATCAGGAGGCATCTGAATGGGAGATAGTCCTTAATAAATCCAATAGGGGAATGAGGGGAAACCCCTTTACCCACAGAGTGGGTAAATGGGAATGTGGAACTCGGTACTAAACTTGGAAACCCTGGCTCCCTCTTGCACCAATTTTCACCGCCCCCTCCCCCCCCACACCCCAACCCACCCCCCTTCCCCTCCAATTGCCTCAGGACCCCTCCTGTCTTGCTTCACCACTAGAGACTCTCACCACCCCTCCACCCCACCCCCACCCCCACCACCGCCCCCTCGAACGCCTCAAGGGTCACCACCAACCATCCCCCCGCCAAGATTTCCTGTCTGCCGCTCAACTCCCCCTTCCGCAGCCCTGGGCTGGGAACCGGGAAGTGAGGCCCAGTGAGGATTCCTGGAAACGAGGCCTCGGCCGGAGAATTCCGTCCCGGTTTCCGACTCGGCACTTTAGGAAGGGTTGTGGGGCACGGCCGTCAAAGCCTTTGGTAGGCTTACAGGCCGAGGTTTAGCGGGGCCGGTAATGAGGGACCTCGATCACGCGGAGGTCGCTCTTCGTGTAATTGGGTAGAGCCTTGGTGAGGCCACAGCTGGAGTACTGTGTGCAGTTCTGGTTGCCACGTTATAGGAAGGATGTGATTGCACTGGAGGGGGTGCAGAGGAGATTCACCAGGATGTTGCCTGGGATGAAACATTTAAGTTATGAAGAGAGGTTGGATGGACTTGGGTTGTTTTCATTGGAGCAGAGAAGACTGAGGGGCGACCTGATCGAGGTGGACAAGATTATGAGGGGCATGGACAGGGTGGATAGGGAGCAGTTGTTCCCCTTAGTTGAAGGGTCAGTCACGAGGGGGGCATAAGTTCAAGGTGAGGGGCAGGAGGTTTAGGGGGGATGTGAGGGAAAACTTTTTTACCCAGAGGGTGGTGAGGGTCTGGAATGCGTTGCCTGGGAGGGTGGTGGAGGCGGGTTGCCTCACATCCTTTAAAAAGTACCTGGATGAGGAATTGGCACGTCATAACATTCAAGGCTATGGGGCCAAGTGCTGGTAAATGGGATTAGGGAGGTAGGTCAGGTGTTTCTCATGTGTCAGTGCAGACTGGATGGGCCGAAGGGCCTCTTCTGCACTGTGTGATTCTGTGAAGCTGGGAAGGTTAAGAGGGAGGTTTAACCCAGACGTTCAAAATCATGAGGGGTTTGGATAGAGTAAGTAAGGAGAAACTGTTCCCAGTGGCAAGAAGGCCGGTAACCAGCGGGACATGGATTGAAGAGAATTGGTAAGAGAGCCAGAGGGGGAGAGGAGGAGAATTTTTTGACACAGTGAGTTGTTGCGCTACCTGAAAGGGTGGGAGAAGCAGATTCAACAACAGTAGCTTTCAAAAAGGAATTGGATAAACACTTGAAAAGGGAAAGTGAAAAAGTGCAGGGCTATGGGAGAAAGAGCAGAGCAGTGGGGTGGGGGGGAGGGGGGTCCAATCGGATGGCTCTCTCAACGAGCCAGCCCAGGCATGATGGGCCGAATGGTGTCCTTTTCTGCTGGGTAAGCATCTGACATCCAGGAGCGATGATCAGCTGAAGGTAGGTTGAGGTTGTGAGAGCTTTATGAAGCAGCAGGCGATAGCCTGCAATGATTCATCAGCGCCTGTGTCGAAACCTGTGGTTTAGCATCAGCAAAGCCGCAGGTTGTACCATTCCCCTGTGACCTCCAAGGTAGGATGTGACAACTGAGAGGCAGCCAGAATATGTCTGACGAGGAGGTTCCACAAAACTGTCAGGAGGGAGCCGGTGTGGATATCCCAAGATACAGGTGCCGGGGTCGGATACACGTTGCTCGCTGAAGAACGTAGGCGCGTAAGACATAAGAAATAAGGGACAGCAGGAGGCCTTTCAGCCCCTCGAGCCTGTTCTGACATTCAGCGAGATTATGGCTGATCTGCGACAGAGCTCCATACACCTGAACAAGAGTCATACGGACTCTCTCTCTCTCTCTCCACTGACACTGTTAGACCCGCTGAGTTTCTCCAGCATTTTCTGTTTTTGTTTCAGATTTCCGGCATCCACCGTATTTTGCTTTTCTCCATATACCCTCCTTTGCCCCACATCCCTCAATAGCTATGGATAATAAAAATCTATCACACTCAGTTACAAAATTAACAGTTGGTCCAGCAACAAGTTGTGGAAAGAGTTCCAAATTTCTACCCACCCCACCCCCCCCTCGCTTTGTGTGTAGGAATGTTTCCTAATTTCTAATTTCCTAATTTAAGGCAGAGCTAGATAGATTCTTGATTAACAAGGGGGTGAACGGTTACCGGGGGTTAGGCAGGGATGTGGGCCTGAGGTGACACTCGGGTCAGCCTCGGTCTTATTGAATGGCGAGGCAGGCTCGAGGGGCCTAGTGGCTACTCCTGCTCCTAATTCTGTAAGTTCGTATGTTTATAACATCTTGATCACATCTCCTCTTACCCTTCTAGATGCCAAGGAATGCAAATCCGGTTTGTACAGTCTGTTCATTTAACCCCTGGTGTTCAGGTTTCATTCTGGTAGATCAACCCAGTGCATCCATTCAGTGCTCAAAACTGCTCACACTAACTGCAGGTGTGATCTAAACAAGACTCTGCATAACTGAAGCATTGACTCAGACTCATAGACGTTTACAGCACAGAAGGAGGCCATTCGACCCATCGTGTCCATGCTGGTCAACAAAGACCTGACTACACTAATCCCATTTTCCAGCACTTGGTCCATAACCCTGGAGGCTATGGCAACACAAGTGAATATCTAAATACTTCTTACTGTTACGAGAGTTTCTGACTCAACCGCCCTTTCAGGCAGTGAGTTCCAGACTCTCACCACCCTCTGGGTGAAACTATTTCTCCTCAACTCCCCTCTTAGCCTTCCATCTCTTACCTTAAATCTATGCCCCCGGTTATTGACCCCTCTACTAATGGAAAAAAAGTGTCTTCTTATCCACCCTATCTATGCCCCTCATAATCTTATACACCTCGATCAGGACCCCTCCCAACCTTCGCTGCTCCAAGGAAAACAACCCCAGCCGATCCAATCTTTCCTCGAAGATCAGACCGTCCAGCCCAGGCAACATCCTGGTGAATCTCCTCTGCACCCTCTCCAGTGCAATCACATCCTTCCTATAATGTGGTGACCAGAGCTGCACGCAGTACTCCAGTTGTGGCCTAACCAGCATTTTATACAGTTCCAGCATAACCTCCCAGCTCTTGTATTCTATGCCTCAGCTAATTAAGGCCAATATTCCAAATTGCCTTCTTAACCACCTTATCTACCTGTCCCGCTGCTTTCAGGGACCAGTGGACATGGACATGAGGACTTCAGCAGCCTTCGATTCTACACAGGGCATGATGTTCCACAAATATGATGACAAAGCCCATCTCGAACTCACTTCTCAAGAGGCCTCTCAAGCCCTCTACTGCCCCCTGTGATCTCAGGCTATTTATATGTGCTGATTGGGCCACAATTCTCTCTGAACAAACGTCAGATAAACCAAAGTCATTGCCTGCGACCACTGAGAAAATATCAGTAACCCCATCGACCATTGTGTTGCTCTTCCTAGTCATCGCCTGTTCAATTAATTCATTCGCAACCTCACCCAAGCCTTCATTACCACTAAACTTGACTATTCCAACACACTCCTGGCTGCTCTCCCTTTGTAAGCTTGAGATCACCTGAAACTCTGCTGCCCACGTCAGATGGCAGCTCGTTCCACACTCTCACCACTCTCTGAGTGAAGAAGTTCCCCCTAATGTTCCCCCTAAACCTTTCCCCTTTCACCCTAAAGCCATGTCCTCTCGTGTTTATCTCCTAATCTAAGTGGAAAGAGCCTACTTGCATTTACTCTGTCTATACCCTTCATAATTTTGTAAACTTCTATCATATCTCCCCTCATCCTTCTACGTTGCAAGGAATAAAGTCCTAACCTGTTTAATCTTTCCCTGTAACTCATCTCCTTAAGACCCGGCAACGTCCTGGTGAATCTCCTCTGCACTCTCTCAATCTTACTGATATCCTTCCTCTAGTTAGGCGACCAGACTGCACACAATACTCCAAAATTGGCCTCACCAAAGTCCTATACAACCTCACCATAACATCCCAACTCCTATACTCAATACTTATACTACCTATACTGCCGTTAAAATTCTGTGAGTCCGTTTGGTTCCGTGCACAGCAAGTTCCCACAAATAGCGCTGTCCGAACCTCAATTAGCTGTTTTCCTACCTTACGACAGTCATGATGCTCTCTTGACCTGGCAGGAGACTGAGATTAACCTTCAGGGTTGTAACAAGACTCCATCATTCCTAGGTACTTCTGGCCCGACAATGGCACTGAAAGGTCCTTCGGACTCTGGGGCTGCAGCGGAGTTCTGTGCTCGCCACTTATTACAGGTCAATCCTCATTCTTTTAGGCCCCATGTGAAAGTTATACCTTTCATTGTAGTTCTACAGGGCACTGGTGAGACCACAATTGGAGGACTGTGTACAGAACCGGCCTCCTAATTTTAACGGAACCTCGATCCAGGTTGGGATAACAGGCCCGGGGAGGGGGTTGGGGTGGGGTGGGGTGGGGGGGGGGCGGTGGGGGTGGGGGGGGTGCGAAATATAAATTTTTAAAAAATGGTACCTGGGGGCTGACGCTTCTCAAGTTGAGCTGTCAGGTGCTTGAAGGCGCTGCACAGACCCACCATTTTCTCCTCCTTTAGCCTACCAGCCTGAGGCAGTTCTGCCGCAGCTGCCTGCCTTCAGGGGAGCGTACTGGGGGGGGGGGGGGCGCCTGCACCCGCACTCGTACTTTTTGACGGTGCCTGCCCTCTTCGTGTCACCACCAGCCCGCACCCACCCCCCCGCACCCACCCCCCCCCCGCCAACGCGCGTGTCAGGCTGGCTGACCCGTTAATTGGCCATCCAGTGAGAAACTGCGTTTGGGGTTGAGGGGAGTGGGAGGGGGGTGGGGTCGGGTCCGATCACGGGCGGGAGGAGCGCATTTCACGCCCGCTTCCCGTACCCGTCGGCTTGGCGCGCACGGGCGAGCCTGAAATTTAGGCCCATCGAGCCAGCCCCTGGCGCCTTGTTGAAAAAGCAGGGCGTGTTCAAGGGGGCAAGAGCAGCGTCGGGCAGCCTCGGGTTCGTGAGTAGGCCGCACCAGCGGGCCTTCCTTCACCTCGGTGGGCCGCCAGATTGAAATCGGGCCTGTGCGCTAACCATGACCCCAGGAATAAGAATTTGTGGCCTGTACAGACGGAACTGGAGCAGCCCATTGATTGGGATGCAGAGGGAGCGAGCGGTTCTCACAGTCAATGGTGCGTGTGATCACACAGGCCTCACTTCGTGGGCCCTTGCCTTGCCTGCGTATCGCTTCAGTAAAACCAGTTGAAGAAAAACTACCGCAGACAGAAACCAGTGAGATGTCAAAGGTCAACAACATGACTCGTGGCCGGCACTCAGAGCCCTGATGACTCACAGGTCTCCCACCGCTGGGCCAGGCGTTGCCTAAACCAGAGTCCCTGTAAGGAAGGATGTGCTGGCCCTGGAGAGGGTCCAGAGGAGGTTCACGAGAACGATCCCAGGAATGAAAGGCTTAACATATGAGGAACGTTTGAGGACTCTGGGTCTATACTCGATGGAGTTTAGAAGGATGAGTGGGGGGGATCTGATTGAAACTTACAGAATACTGAAAGGCCTGGATAGAGTGGACATGGGGAAGATGTTTCCATTAGTAGGAGAGACTAGGACCTGAGGGCACAGCCTCAGAGTAAAGGGAAGACCTTTTAGAGCAGATATGAGGAGAAACTTCTTTAGCCAGAGAATGGTGAATCTATGGAATTCATTGCCACAGAAGGCAGTGGAGGACAGGTCATTGAGTGCATTTAAGACGGAGATAGATAGGTTCTTGATTGGTAAAGGGATCAAAGGTTACAGGGAGAAGGCGGGAGAATGGGGTTGAGAAACTGATCAGCCATGATTGAATGGTGGAGCAAACTGGATGGGCCGAATGGCCTAATTTCTGCTCCTGTGTTTTATGGGTTTATGAGTTTATTGCCTAAACGAGACTGGAATGAATCTGAAGCTGAGCAATGTCATTCCTGTTGGTTCCGGGTTAGCGACATTATGGTCTGGTCAGCTTCAAAAGTAAAAACCAGAAACCATTTGGCCAGCCCTTGAAGCCACAAACAAATGAACTCAATATTGTTTCTGAATCCCAGGCCTAAAGCCTGAATTTCAGCTCTGTACCCAAGGCCTAAAGCCTGAATTTCAGCTCTGTACTCCAGGCATGAAGCCTGAATTTCAGCTCTGTACACCAGGCATGAAGCCTGAATTTCAGCTCTGTACTCCAGGCCTAAAGCCTGAATTGAAGTTCTGTACTCCAGGCCTAAAGCCTGAATTTCAGCTCTATACTCCAGGCTTAAAGCCTGAATTTCAGCTCTGTACCCAAGGCATGAAGCCTGAATTTCAGCTCTGTACTCCAGGCTTAAAGCCTGAATTTCAGCTCTGTACCCAAGGCATGAAGCCTGAATTTCAGCTCTGTACCCAAGGCATGAAGCCTGAATTTCAGCTCTGTACCCAAGGCATGAAGCTTGAATTTCAGCTCTGTACTCCAGGCCTAAAGCCTGAACTTCAGCTCTGTACCCAAGGCATGAAGCCTGAATTTCAGCTCTGTACTCCAGGATAAAGCCTGAATTTTAGCTCTGTACACCAGGCATGAAGCCTGAATTTCAGCTCTGTACTCCAAGCCTAAAGCCCGAATTTCAGCTCTGTACTCCAGGCCTAAAGCCTGAATTTCAGTTCTGTACTCCAGGCATGAAGCCTGAATTTCACTTCTGAACTCCAGGCATGAAGCCTGAATTTCAGTTCTGTACTCCAGGCATGAAGCCTGAATTTCAGTTCTGTCCTCCAGGCCAAAAGCCTGAATTTCAGCTCTGTTCTCCAGGCCTAAAGCCTGAATTTCAGCTCTGTACTCCAGGCATGAAGCCTGAATTTCAGCTCTGTACTCCAGGCCTAAAGCCTGAATTTCAGCTCTGTACTCCAGGCCTAAAGACTGAATTTCAGCGCTGTACCCAAGGCATGAAGCCTGAATTTCAGCTCTGTACTCCAGGCCTGAAGCCTGAATTTCAGCTCTGTACTCCAGGCATGAAGCCTGAATTTCAGTTCTGTACTCAAGGCATGAAGCCTGAATTTCAGTTCAGTACTCCAGGCATGAAGCCTGAATTTCAGCTCTGTACTCCAGGCATGATGCCTGAATTTCAGCTCTGTACTTCAGGCCGAAAGCCTGAATTTCAGTTCTGTACTCCAGGCCTAAAGCCTGAATTTCAGCTCTGTACTCCAGGCATGAAGCCTGAATTTCAGCTCTGTACTCCAGGCATGAAGCCTGAATTTCAGCTCTGTACTCCAGGCGTAAAGCCTGAATTTCAGCTCTGTACTCCAGGCCTAAAGCCTAAATTTCAGCTCTGTACTCCGGGCATGAAGCCTGAATTTCAGCTCTGTACTCCAGGCCTAAAGCCTGAATTTCAGCTCTGTACTCCAGGCATGAAGCCTGAATTTCAGCTCTGTACTCCAGGCCTAAAGCCTGAATTTCGGCTCTGTACTCCAGGCATGAAGCCTGAATTTCAGCTCTATACTCCAGGCCTAAAGCCTGAATTTCAGCTCTGTACTCAAGGCATGAAGCCTGAATTTCAGTTCTGTACTCCAGGCATGAAGCCTGAATTTCAGCTCTGTACTCCAGGATAAAGCCTGAATTTTAGCTCTGTACACCAGGCATGAAGCCTGAATTTCAGCTCTGTACTCCAGGCCTAAAGCCTGAATTTCAGCTCTGTACTCCCGGCATGGAGCCTGAATTTCAGCTCTGTACTCCAGGCCTAAAGCCTGAATTTCAGCTCTGTACTCCAGGCCTAAAGACTGAATTTCAGCGCTGTACCCAAGGCATGAAGCCTGAATTTCAGTTCTGTACTCCAGGCATGAAGCCTGAATTTCAGCTCTGTACTCCAGGATAAAGCCTGAATTTTAGCTCTGTACACCAGGCATGAAGCCTGAATTTCAGCTCTGTACTCCAGGCCTAAAGCCTGAATTTCAGCTCTGTACTCCCGGCATGGAGCCTGAATTTCAGCTCTGTACTCCAAGCCTAAAGCCCGAATTTCAGCTCTGTACTCCAGGCATGAAGCCTGAATTTCTGTTCTGTACTCCAGGCCTGAAGCCTGAATTTCAGCTCTGTACTCCAGGCATGAAGCCTGAATTTCAGTTCTGTACTCAAGGCATGAAGCCTGAATTTCAGTTCTGTACTCCAGGCATGAAGCCTGAATTTCAGCTCTGTACTCCAGGCATGATGCCTGAATTTCAGCTCTGTACTTCAGGCCGAAAGCCTGAATTTCAGTTCTGTACTCCAGGCCTAAAGCCTGAATTTCAGCTCTGTACTCCAGGCATGAAGCCTGAATTTCAGTTCTGTACTCAAGGCATGAAGCCTGAATTTCAGTTCTGTACTCCAGGCATGAAGCCTGAATTTCAGCTCTGTACTCCAGGCATGATGCCTGAATTTCAGCTCTGTACTTCAGGCCGAAAGCCTGAATTTCAGTTCTGTACTCCAGGCCTAAAGCCTGAATTTCAGCTCTGTACTCCAGGCATGAAGCCTGAATTTCAGCTCTGTACTCCAGGCGTAAAGCCTGAATTTCAGCTCTGTACTCCAGGCCTAAAGCCTGAATTTCAGCTCTGTACTCCAGGCATGAAGCCTGAATTTCAGCTCTGTACTCCAGGCCTAAAGCCTGAATTTCAGCTCTGTACTCCAGGCATGAAGCCTGAATTTCAGCTCTATACTCCAGGCCTAAAGCCTGAATTTCAGCTCTGTACTCCAGGCATGAAGCCTGAATTTCAGCTCTGTACTCAAGGCATGAAGCCTGAATTTCAGTTCTGTACTCCAGGCATGAAGCCTGAATTTCAGCTCTGTACTCCAGGATAAAGCCTGAATTTTAGCTCTGTACTCCAGGCATGAAGCCTGAATTTCAGCTCTGTACTCCAGGCCTAAAGCCTGAATTTCAGCTCTGTACTCCAGGCATGAAGCCTGAATTTCAGCTCTGTACTCCAGGATAAAGCCTGAATTTCAGCTCTGTACTCCAGGCCTAAAGCCTGAATTTCAGCTCTGTACTCCAGGCATGAAGCCTGAATTTCAGCTCTGTACTCCAGGCCTAAAGCCTGAATTTCAGCTCTGTACTCCAGGCATGAAGCCTGAATTTCAGCTCTATACTCCAGGCCTAAAGCCTGAATTTCAGCTCTGTACTCAAGGCATGAAGCCTGAATTTCAGTTCTGTACTCCAGGCATGAAGCCTGAATTTCAGATCTGTCCTCCAGGCCAAAAGCGTGAATTTCAGCTCTGTTCTCCGGACTAAAGCCTGAATTACAGCTCTGTACTCCAGGATAAAGCCTGAATTTCAGCTCTGTACACCAAGCCTAAAGCCCGAATTTCAGCTCTGTACTCCAGGCATGAAGCCTGAATTTCAGTTCTGTACACCAGGCATGAAGCCTGAATTTCAGCTCTGTACTCCAAGCCTAAAGCCCGAATTTCAGCTCTGTACTCCAGGCATGAAGCCTGAATTTCAGTTCTGTACTCCAGGCATGAAGCCTGAATTTCACTTCTGAACTCCAGGCATGAAGCCTGAATTTCAGTTCTGTACTCCAGGCATGAAGCCTGAATTTCAGTTCTGTCCTCCAGGCCAAAAGCCTGAATTTCAGCTCTGTACTCCAGGCATGAAGCCTGAATTTCAGTTCTGTTCTCCAGGCCTAAAGCCTGAATTTCAGCTCTGTACTCCAGGCATGAAGCCTGAATTTCAGCTCTGTACTCCAGGCCTAAAGCCTGAATTTCAGCTCTGTACTCCAGGCCTAAAGCCTGGATTTCAGCTCTGTACTCCAGGCATGAAGCCTGAATTTCAGCTCTGTACTCCAGGCATGAAGCCTGAATTCAGTTCTGTACTCCATGCCTAAAGCCTGAATTTCAGCTCTGTACTCCAGGCATGAAGCCTGAATTTCAGCTCTGTACTCCAGGCATGAAGCCTGAATTTCAGTTCTGTACTCCAGGCATGAAGCCTGAATTTCAGCTCTGTACACCAGGCCTAAAGCCTGAATTTCAGCTCTGTACTCCAGGCATGAAGCCTGAATTTCAGCTCTGTACTCCAGGCCTAAAGCCTGAATTGAAGTTCTGTACTCCAGGCCTAAAGCCTGAATTTCAGCTCTGTACTCCAGGCTTAAAGCCTGAATTTCAGCTCTGTACCCAAGGCATGAAGCCTGAATTTCAGCTCTGTACCCAAGGCATGAAGCCTGAATTTCAGCTCTGTACACCAGGCATGAAGCCTGAATTTCAGCTCTGTACTCCAGGCCTAAAGCCTGAATTGAAGTTCTGTACTCCAGGCCTAAAGCCTGAATTTCAGCTCTGTACTCCAGGCTTAAAGCCTGAATTTCAGCTCTGTACCCAAGGCATGAAGCCTGAATTTCAGCTCTGTACCCAAGGCATGAAGCCTGAATTTCAGCTCTGTACCCAAGGCATGAAGCTTGAATTTCAGCTCTGTACTCCAGGCCTAAAGCCTGAACTTCAGCTCTGTACCCAAGGCATGAAGCCTGAATTTCAGCTCTGTACTCCAGGATAAAGCCTGAATTTTAGCTCTGTACACCAGGCATGAAGCCTGAATTTCAGCTCTGTACTCCAAGCCTAAAGCCCGAATTTCAGCTCAGTACTCCAGGCATGAAGCCTGAATTTCAGTTCTGTACTCCAGGCATGAAGCCTGAATTTCACTTCTGAACTCCAGGCATGAAGCCTGAATTTCAGTTCTGTACTCCAGGCATGAAGCCTGAATTTCAGTTCTGTCCTCCAGGCCAAAAGCCTGAATTTCAGCTCTGTACTCCCGGCATGAAGCCTGAATTTCAGCTCTGTACTCCAGGCCTAAAGCCTGAATTTCAGCTCTGTACTCCAGGCCTAAAGCCTGGATTTCAGCTCTGTACTCCAGGCATGAAGCCTGAATTTCAGCTCTGTACTCCAGGCATGAAGCCTGAATTCAGTTCTGTACTCCAGGCATGAAGCCTGAATTTCAGCTCTGTACACCAGGCATGAAGCCTGAATTTCAGTTCTGTACTCCAGGCCTAAAGCCTGAATTGAAGTTCTGTACTCCAGGCCTAAAGCCTGAATTTCAGCTCTGTACTCCAGGCTTAAAGCCTGAATTTCAGCTCTGTACCCAAGGCATGAAGCCTGAATTTCAGCTCTGTACCCAAGGCATGAAGCCTGAATTGCAGCTCTGTACCCAAGGCATCAAGCTTGAATTTCAGCTCTGTACTCCAGGCCTAAAGCCTGAACTTCAGCTCTGTACCCAAGGCATGAAGCCTGAATTTCAGCTCTGTACTCCAGGATAAAGCCTGAATTTTAGCTCTGTACACCAGGCATGAAGCCTGAATTTCAGCTCTGTACTCCAAGCCTAAAGCCCGAATTTCAGCTCAGTACTCCAGGCATGAAGCCTGAATTTCAGCTCTGTACTCCAGGCATGAAGCCTGAATTTCACTTCTGAACTCCAGGCATGAAGCCTGAATTTCAGTTCTGTACTCCAGGCATGAAGCCTGAATTTCAGTTCTGTCCTCCAGGCCAAAAGCCTGAATTTCAGCTCTGTTCTCCAGACCTAAAGCCTGAATTTCAGCTCTGTACTCCAGGCATGAAGCCTGAATTTCAGCTCTGTACTCCAGGCCTAAAGCCTGAATTTCAGCTCTGTACTCCAGGCCTAAAGCCTGAATTTCAGCTCTGTACTCCCGGCATGGAGCCTGAATTTCAGCTCTGTACTCCAGGCCTAAAGCCTGAATTTCAGCTCTGTACTCCAGGCCTAAAGACTGAATTTCAGCGCTGTACCCAAGGCATGAAGCCTGAATTTCAGCTCTGTACTCCAGGCCTGAAGCCTGAATTTCAGCTCTGTACTCCAGGCATGAAGCCTGAATTTAAGTTCTGTACTCAAGGCATGAAGCCTGAATTTCAGTTCAGTACTCCAGGCATGAAGCCTGAATTTCAGCTCTGTACTCCAGGCATGATGCCTGAATTTCAGCTCTGTACTTCAGGCCGAAAGCCTGAATTTCAGTTCTGTTCTCCAGGCCTAAAGCCTGAATTTCAGCTCTGTACTCCAGGCATGAAGCCTGAATTTCATCTCTGTACTCCAGGCATGAAGCCTGAATTTCAGCTCTGTACTCCAGGCGTAAAGCCTGAATTTCAGCTCTGTACTCCAGGCCTAAAGCCTAAATTTCAGCTCTGTACTCCGGGCATGAAGCCTGAATTTCAGCTCTGTACTCCAGGCCTAAAGCCTGAATTTCAGCTCTGTACTCCAGGCATGAAGCCTGAATTTCAGCTCTGTACTCCAGGCCTAAAGCCTGAATTTCGGCTCTGTACTCCAAGCATGAAGCCTGAATTTCAGCTCTATACTCCAGGCCTAAAGCCTGAATTTCAGCTCTGTACTCAAGGCATGAAGCCTGAATTTCAGTTCTGTACTCCAGGCATGAAGCCTGAATTTCAGCTCTGTACTCCAGGATAAAGCCTGAATTTTAGCTCTGTACACCAGGCATGAAGCCTGAATTTCAGATCTGTCCTCCAGGCCAAAAGCGTGAATTTCAGCTCTGTTCTCCGGACTAAAGCCTGAATTACAGCTCTGTACTCCAGGATAAAGCCTGAATTTCAGCTCTGTACACCAAGCCTAAAGCCCGAATTTCAGCTCTGTACTCCAGGCATGAAGCCTGAATTTCAGTTCTGTACACCAGGCATGAAGCCTGAATTTCAGCTCTGTACTCCAAGCCTAAAGCCCGAATTTCAGCTCTGTACTCCAGGCATGAAGCCTGAATTTCAGTTCTGTACTCCAAGCCTAAAGCCCGAATTTCAGCTCTGTACTCCAGGCATGAAGCCTGAATTTCAGCTCTGTACTCCAAGCCTAAAGCCCGAATTTCAGCTCTGTACTCCAGGCATGAAGCCTGAATTTCAGTTCTGTACTCCAGGCATGAAGCCTGAATTTCAGCTCTGTACTCCAAGCCTAAAGCCCGAATTTCAGCTCTGTACTCCAGGCATGAAGCCTGAATTTCAGTTCTGTACTCCAGGCATGAAGCCTGAATTTCAGTTCTGTCCTCCAGGCCAAAAGGCTGAATTTCAGCTCTGTTCTCCAGGCCTAAAGCCTGAATTTCAGCTCTGTACTCCAGGCATGAAGCCTGAATTTCAGCTCTGTACTCCAGGCCTAAAGCCTGAATTTCAGCTCTGTACTCCAGGCCTAAAGCCTGGATTTCAGCTCTGTACTCCAGGCATGAAGCCTGAATTTCAGCTCTGTACTCCAGGCATGAAGCCTGAATTCAGTTCTGTACTCCATGCCTAAAGCCTGAATTTCAGCTCTGTACTCCAGGCATGAAGCCTGAATTTCAGCTCTGTACTCCAGGCATGAAGCCTGAATTTCAGTTCTGTACTCCAGGCATGAAGCCTGAATTTCAGCTCTGTACACCAGGCATGAAGCCTGAATTTCAGCTCTGTACTCCAGGCCTAAAGCCTGAATTGAAGTTCTGTACTCCAGGCCTAAAGCCTGAATTTCAGCTCTGTACTCCAGGCTTAAAGCCTGAATTTCAGCTCTGTACCCAAGGCATGAAGCCTGAATTTCAGCTCTGTACCCAAGGCATGAAGCCTGAATTTCAGCTCTGTACCCAAGGCATGAAGCTTGAATTTCAGCTCTGTACTCCAGGCCTAAAGCCTGAACTTCAGCTCTGTACCCAAGGCATGAAGCCTGAATTTCAGCTCTGTACCCAAGGCATGAAGCCTGAATTTCAGCTCTGTACCCAAGGCATGAAGCCTGAATTTCAGCTCTGTACCCAAGGCATGAAGCCTGAATTTCAGCTCTGTAACCAAGGCATGAAGCCTGAATTTCAGCTCTGTACTCCAGGATAAAGCCTGAATTTTAGCTCTGTACACCAGGCATGAAGCCTGAATTTCAGCTCTGTACTCCAAGCCTAAAGCCCGAATTTCAGCTCAGTACTCCAGGCATGAAGCCTGAATTTCAGTTCTGTACTCCAGGCATGAAGCCTGAATTTCACTTCTGAACTCCAGGCATGAAGCCTGAATTTCAGTTCTGTACTCCAGGCATGAAGCCTGAATTTCAGTTCTGTCCTCCAGGCCAAAAGCCTGAATTTCAGCTCTGTACTCCCGGCATGAAGCCTGAATTTCAGCTCTGTACTCCAGGCCTAAAGCCTGAATTTCAGCTCTGTACTCCAGGCCTAAAGCCTGAATTTCAGCTCTGTACTCCAGGCATGAAGCCTGAATTTCAGCTCTGTACTCCAGGCATGAAGCCTGAATTCAGTTCTGTACTCCAGGCATGAAGCCTGAATTTCAGCTCTGTACACCAGGCATGAAGCCTGAATTTCAGTTCTGTACTCCAGGCCTAAAGCCTGAATTGAAGTTCTGTACTCCAGGCCTAAAGCCTGAATTTCAGCTCTGTACTCCAGGCTTAAAGCCTGAATTTCAGCTCTGTACCCAAGGCATGAAGCCTGAATTTCAGCTCTGTACCCAAGGCATGAAGCCTGAATTGCAGCTCTGTACCCAAGGCATCAAGCTTGAATTTCAGCTCTGTACTCCAGGCCTAAAGCCTGAACTTCAGCTCTGTACCCAAGGCATGAAGCCTGAATTTCAGCTCTGTACTCCAGGATAAAGCCTGAATTTTAGCTCTGTACACCAGGCATGAAGCCTGAATTTCAGCTCTGTACTCCAAGCCTAAAGCCCGAATTTCAGCTCTGTACTCCAGGCATGAAGCCTGAATTTCAGTTCTGTACTCCAGGCATGAAGCCTGAATTTCACTTCTGAACTCCAGGCATGAAGCCTGAATTTCAGTTCTGTACTCCAGGCATGAAGCCTGAATTTCAGTTCTGTCCTCCAGGCCAAAAGCCTGAATTTCAGCTCTGTTCTCCAGGCCTAAAGCCTGAATTTCAGCTCTGTACTCCAGGCATGAAGCCTGAATTTCAGCTCTGTACTCCAGGCCTAAAGCCTGAATTTCAGCTCTGTACTCCAGGCCTAAAGCCTGAATTTCAGCTCTGTACTCCCGGCATGGAGCCTGAATTTCAGCTCTGTACTCCAGGCCTAAAGCCTGAATTTCAGCTCTGTACTCCAGGCCTAAAGACTGAATTTCAGCGCTGTACCCAAGGCATGAAGCCTGAATTTCAGCTCTGTACTCCAGGCCTGAAGCCTGAATTTCAGCTCTGTACTCCAGGCATGAAGCCTGAATTTAAGTTCTGTACTCAAGGCATGAAGCCTGAATTTCAGTTCTGTACTCCAGGCATGAAGCCTGAATTTCAGCTCTGTACTCCAGGCATGATGCCTGAATTTCAGCTCTGTACTTCAGGCCGAAAGCCTGAATTTCAGTTCTGTTCTCCAGGCCTAAAGCCTGAATTTCAGCTCTGTACTCCAGGCATGAAGCCTGAATTTCATCTCTGTACTCCAGGCATGAAGCCTGAATTTCAGCTCTGTACTCCAGGCGTAAAGCCTGAATTTCAGCTCTGTACTCCAGGCCTAAAGCCTGAATTTCAGCTCTGTACTCCGGGCATGAAGCCTGAATTTCAGCTCTGTACTCCAGGCCTAAAGCCTGAATTTCAGCTCTGTACTCCAGGCATGAAGCCTGAATTTCAGCTCTGTACTCCAGGCCTAAAGCCTGAATTTCGGCTCTGTACTCCAAGCATGAAGCCTGAATTTCAGCTCTATACTCCAGGCCTAAAGCCTGAATTTCAGCTCTGTACTCAAGGCATGAAGCCTGAATTTGAGTTCTGTACTCCAGGCATGAAGCCTGAATTTCAGCTCTGTACTCCAGGATAAAGCCTGAATTTTAGCTCTGTACACCAGGCATGAAGCCTGAATTTCAGCACTGTTCTCCGGCCTAAAGCCTGAATTTCAGCTCTGTACTCCAGGCATGAAGCCTGAATTTCAGCTCTGTACTCCAGGCCTAAAGCCTGAATTTCAGCTCTGTACTCCAGGCCTAAAGCCTGAATTTCAGCTCTGTACTCCAGGCATGAAGCCTGAATTTCAGCTCTGTACTCCAGGCATGAAGCCTGAATTCAGTTCTGTACTCCATGCCTAAAGCCTGAATTTCAGCTCTGTACTCCAGGCATGAAGCCTGAATTTCAGCTCTGTACTCCAGGCATGAAGCCTGAATTCAGTTCTGTACTCCAAGTCTAAAGCCTGAATTTCAGTTCTGTACTCGAGGCATGAAGCCTGAATTTCAGTTCTGTACTCCAGGCATGAAGCCTGAATTTCAGCTTTGTATACCAGGCATGAAGCCTGAATTTCAGCTCTGTACTCCAGGCCTAAAGCCTGAATTTCAGCTCTGTACTCCAGGCTTAAAGCCTGAATTTCAGCTCTGTACCCAAGGCATGAATCGTGAATTTCAGCTCTGTACCCAAGGCATGAAGCCTGAATTTCAGCTCTGTACCCAAGGCATGAAGCTTGAATTTCAGCTCTGTACTCCAGGCCTAAAGTCTGAACTTCAACTCTGTACCCAAGGCATGAAGCCTGAATTTCAGCTCTGTACCCAAGGCATGAAGCTTGAATTTCAGCTCTGTACTCCAGGCCTAAAGCCTGAACTTCAGCTCTGTACCCAAGGCATGAAGCCTGAATTTCAGCTCTGTACTCCAGGATAAAGCCTGAATTTTAGCTCTGTACACCAGGCATGAAGCCTGAATTTCAGCTCTGTACTCCAAGCCTAAAGCCCGAATTTCAGCTCTGTACTCCAGGCATGAAACCTGAATTTCAGTTCTGTACTCCAGGCATGAAGCCTGAATTTCACTTCTGAACTCCAGGCATGAAGCCTGAATTTCAGTTCTGTACTCCAGGCATGAAGCCTGAATTTCAGTTCTGTCCTCCAGGCCAAAAGCCTGAATTTCAGTTCTGTTCTCCAGGCATAAAGCATGAATTTCAGCTCTGTACTCCAGGCCTAAAGCCTGAATTTCAGCTCTGTACTCCAGGCCTAAAGCCTGAATTTCAGCTCTGTACTCCCGGCATGGAGCCTGAATTTCAGCTCTGTACTCCAGGCCTAAAGCCTGAATTTCAGCTCTGTACTCCAGGCCTAAAGACTGAATTTCAGCGCTGTACCCAAGGCATGAAGCCTGAATTTCAGCTCTGTACTCCAGGCCTGAAGCCTGAATTTCAGCTCTGTACTCCAGGCATGAAGCCTGAATTTCAGTTCTGTACTCAAGGCATGAAGCCTGAATTTCAGTTCTGTACTCCAGGCATGAAGCCTGAATTTCAGCTCTGTACTCCAGGCATGAAGCCTGAATTTCAGCTCTGTACTCCAGGCCTAAAGCCTGAATTTCTGCTCTGTACTCCAGGCATGAAGCCTGAATTTCAGCTCTGTACTCCAGGCATGAAGCCTGAATTTCAACTCCGTACTCCAGGCGTAAAGCCTGAATTTCAGCTCTGTACTCCAGGCCTAAAGCCTGAATTTCAGCTCTGTACTCCAGGCATGAAGCCTGAATTTCAGCTCTGTACTCCAGGCCTAAAGCCTGAATTTCAGCTCTGTACTCCAGGCATGAAGCCTGAATTTCAGCTCTATACTCCAGGCCTAAAGCCTGAATTTCAGCTCTGTACTCAAGGCATGAAGCCTGAATTTCAGTTCTGTACTCCAGGCATGAAGCCTGAATTTCAGCTCTGTACTCCAGGATAAAGCCTGAATTTTAGCTCTGTACTCCAGGCATGAAGCCTGAATTTCAGCTCTGTACTCCAGGCCTAAAGCCTGAATTTCAGCTCTGTACTCCAGGCATGAAGCCTGAATTTCAGCTCTGTACTCCAGGCCTAAAGCCTGAATTTCAGCTCTGTACTCCAGGCATGAAGCCTGAATTTCAGCTCTGTACTCCAGGCATGAAGCCTGAATTTCAGCTCTGTACTCCAGGCCTAAAGCCTGAATTTCAGCTCTGTACTCCAGGCCTAAAGCCTGAATTTCAGCTCTGTACTCCAGGCATGAAGCCTGAATTTCAGCTCTGTACTCCAGGCCTAAAGCCTGAATTTCAGCTCTGTACTCCAGGCATGAAGCCTGAATTTCAGCTCTATACTCCAGGCCTAAAGCCTGAATTTCAGCTCTGTACTCAAGGCATGAAGCCTGAATTTCAGTTCTGTACTCCAGGCATGAAGCCTGAATTTCAGCTCTGTACTCCAGGATAAAGCCTGAATTTTAGCTCTGTACACCAGGCATGAAGCCTGAATTTCAGCTCTGTACTCCAAGCCTAAAGCCCGAATTTCAGCTCTGTACTCCAGGCATGAAGCCTGAATTTCAGTTCTGTACTCCAGGCATGAAGCCTGAATTTCAGTTCTGTACTCCAGGCATGAAGCCTGAATTTCAGTTCTGTACTCCAGGCATGAAGCCTGAATTTCAGTTCTGTACTCCAGGCCAAAAGCCTGAATTTCAGCTCTGTTCTCCAGGCCTAAAGCCTGAATTTCAGCTCTGTACTCCAGGCCTAAAGCCTGAATTTCAGCTCTGTACTCCAGGCATGAAGCCTGAATTTCAGCTCTGTACTCCAGGCATGAAGCCTGAATTTCAGCTCTGTACTCCAAGCCTAAAGCCCGAATTTCAGCTCTGTACTCCAGGCATGAAGCCTGAATTTCAGTTCTGTACTCCAGGCATGAAGCCTGAATTTCAGTTCTGTACTCCAGGCATGAAGCCTGAATTTCACTTCTGAACTCCAGGCATGAAGCCTGAATTTCAGTTCTGTACTCCAGGCATGAAGCCTGAATTTCAGTTCTGTACTCCAGGCATGAAGCCTGAATTTCAGTTCTGTACTCCAGGCATGAAGCCTGAATTTCAGCTCTGTACTCCAGGCATAAGCCTGAATTTCAGCTCTGTACTCCAGGCATGAAGCCTGAATTTCAGCTCTGTACTCCAGGCCTAAAGCCTGAATTTCAGCTCTGTACTCCAGGCATAAAGCCTGAATTTCAGCTCTGTACTCCAGGCATGAAGCCTGAATTTCAGCTCTGTACTCCAGGCATGAAGCCTGAATTTCAGCTCTGTACTCCAGGCATGAAGCCTGAATTTCAGCTCTGTACTCCAGGCCTTAAGCCTGAATTTCAGCTCTGTACTCCGGGCATGAAGCCTGAATTTCAGCTCTGTACTCCAGGCCTAAAGCCTGAATTTCAGCTCTGTACTCCAGGCATGAAGCCTGAATTTCAGCTCTGTACTCCAGGCATGAAGCCTGAATTTCAGCTCTGTACTCCAGGCATGAAGCCTGAATTTCAGCTCTGTACTCCAGGCCTGAAGCCTGAATTTCAGCTCTGTACTCCAGGCCTAAAGCCTGAATTTCAGCTCTGTACTCCAGGCATGAAGCCTGAATTTCAGCTTCTGTACTCCAGGCATGAAGCCTGAATTTCAGCTCTGTACTCCAGGCCTGAAAGCCTGAATTTCAGCTCTGTACTCCAGGCATGAAGCCTGAATTTCAGCTCTGTACTCCAGGCATAAAGCCTGAATTTCAGCTCTGTACTCCAGGCTAAGCCTGAATTTCAGCTCTGTACTCCAGGCATGAAGCCTGAATTTCAGCTCTGTACTCCAGGCATGAAGCCTGAATTTCAGCTCTGTACTCCAGGCATGAAGCCTGAATTTCAGCTCTGTACTCCAGGCCTAAAGCCTGAATTTCAGCTCTGTACTCCAGGCATGAAGCCTGAATTTCAGCTCTGTACTCCAGGCATGAAGCCTGAATTTCAGCTCTGTACTCCAGGCATGAAGCCTGAATTTCAGCTCTGTACTCCAGGCATGAAGCCTGAATTTCAGCTCTGTACTCCAGGCATGAAGCCTGAATTTCAGCTCTGTACTCCAGGCATGAAAGCCTGAATTTCAGCTCTGTACTCCAGGCATGAAGCCTGAATTTCAGCTCTGTACTCCAGGCCTGAAAGCCTGAATTTCAGCTCTGTACTCCAGGCATAGAAGCCTGAATTTCAGCTCTGTACTCCAGGCATGAAGCCTGAATTTCAGCTCTGTACTCCAGGCATGAAGCCTGAATTTCAGCTCTGTACTCCAGGCAGAAGCCTGAATTTCAGCTCTGTACTCCAGGCATAAGCCTGAATTTCAGCTCTGTACTCCAGGCATGAAGCCTGAATTTCAGCTCTGTACTCCAGGCATAAAGCCTGAATTTCAGCTCTGTACTCCAGGCATGAAGCCTGAATTTCAGCTCTGTACTCCATGCCTAAAGCCTGAATTTCAGCTCTGTACTCCAGGCATGAAGCCTGAATTTCAGCTCTGTACTCCATGCCTAAAGCCTGAATTTCAGCTCTGTACTCCAGGCATGAAGCCTGAATTTCAGCTCTGTACTCCAAGTCTAAAGCCTGAATTTCAGCTCTGTACTCCAGGCATGAAGCCTGAATTTCAGTTCTGTACTCCAGGCATGAAGCCTGAATTTCAGCTCTGTACCCAAGGCATGAAGCCTGAATTTCAGCTCTGTACTCCAGGCATGAAGCCTGAATTTCAGCTCTGTACTCCAGGCCTAAAGCCTGAATTTCAGCTCTGTACTCCAGGCCTAAAGCCTGAATTTCAGCTCTGTACCCAAGGCATGAAGCCTGAATTTCAGCTCTGTACTCCAGGCATTAAGCCTGAATTTCAGCTCTGTACACCAGGCATGAAGCCTGAATTTCAGCTCTGTACTCCAGGCCTAAAGCCTGAATTTCAGCTCTGTACTCCAGGCATGAAGCCTGAATTTCAGCTCTGTACTCCAGGCATGAAGCCTGAATTTCAGCTCTGTACTCCAGGCATGAAGCCTGAATTTCAGTTCTGTACTCCAGGCATGAAGCCTGAATTTCAGCTCTGTACTCCAGGCCTAAAGCCTGAATTTCAGCTCTGTACTCCAGGCATGAAGCCTGAATTTCAGCTCTGTACTCCAGGCATGAAGCCTGAATTTCAGCTCTGTACTCCAGGCATGAAGCCTGAATTTCAGCTCTGTACTCCAGGCCTAAAGCCTGAATTTCAGCTCTGTACTCCAGGCATGAAGCCTGAATTTCAGCTCTGTACTCCAGGCCTAAAGCCTGAATTTCAGCTCTGTACTCCAGGCATGAAGCCTGAATTTCAGCTCTGTACTCCAGGCATGAAGCCTGAATTTCAGCTCTGTACTCCAGGCCTGAAGCCTGAATTTCAGCTCTGTACTCCAGGCATGAAGCCTGAATTTCAGCTCTGTACTCCAGGCCTAAAGCCTGAATTTCAGCTCTGTACTCCAGGCATGAAGCCTGAATTTCAGCTCTGTACTCCAGGCATGAAGCCTGAATTTCAGCTCTGTACTCCAGGCATAAGCCTGAATTTCAGCTCTGTACTCCAGGCCTAAAGCCTGAATTTCAGCTCTGTACTCCAGGCATGAAGCCTGAATTTCAGCTCTGTACTCCAGGCATGAAGCCTGAATTTCAGCTCTGTACTCCAGGCATGAAGCCTGAATTTCAGCTCTGTACTCCAGGCATGAAGCCTGAATTTCAGCTCTGTACTCCAGGCCTAAAGCCTGAATTTCAGCTCTGTACTCCAGGCATGAAGCCTGAATTTCAGCTCTGTACTCCAGGCATGAAGCCTGAATTTCAGCTCTGTACTCCAGGCATGAAGCCTGAATTTCAGCTCTGTACTCCAGGCATGAAGCCTGAATTTCAGCTCTGTACTCCAGGCCTAAAGCCTGAATTTCAGCTCTGTACTCCAGGCATGAAGCCTGAATTTCAGCTCTGTACTCCAGGCATGAAGCCTGAATTTCAGCTCTGTACTCCAGGCATGAAGCCTGAATTTCAGCTCTGTACTCCAGGCCTAAAGCCTGAATTTCAGCTCTGTACTCCAGGCATGAAGCCTGAATTTCAGCTCTGTACTCCAGGCCTAAAGCCTGAATTTCAGCTCTGTACTCCAGGCCTGAAGCCTGAATTTCAGCTCTGTACTCCAGGCATGAAGCCTGAATTTCAGCTCTGTACTCCAGGCATGAAGCCTGAATTTCAGCTCTGTACTCCAGGCCTAAAGTCTGAATTTCAGCTCTGTACTCCAGGCATGAAGCCTGAATTTCAGCTCTGTACTCCAGGCATGAAGCCTGAATTTCAGCTCTGTACTCCAGGCATGAAGCCTGAATTTCAGCTCTGTACTCCAGGCATGAAGCCTGAATTTCAGCTCTGTACTCCAGGCATAAAGCCTGAATTTCAGTTCTGTACTCCAGGCCTAAAGCCTGAATTTCAGCTCTGTACTCCAGGCATGAAGCCTGAATTTCAGCTCTGTACTCCAGGCATGAATCCTGAATTCAGCTCTGTACTCCAGGCATGAATCCTGAATTCAGCTCTGTACTCCAAGCATGATGACTGAATTTCAGCTCTGTACTTCAGGCATGAAGCCTGAACTTCAGCTCTATACTCCAGGCCTAAAGCCTGAATTTCAGCTCTGCACTCCAGGCATGAAGCCTGAATTTCAGCTCTTTACTCCAGGCATGAAGCCTGAATTTCAGCTCTGTACCCAAGGCATGAAGCCTGAATTTCAGCTCTGTACTCCAGGCCTAAAGCCTGAATTTCAGCTCTGCACTCCAGGCATGAAGCCTGAATTTCAGCTCTGTACTCCAGGCATGAAGCCTGAATTTCAGCTCTGTACTCCAGGCCTAAAGCCTGAATTTCAGCTCTGTACTCCAGGCATGAAGCCTGAATTTCAGCTCTGTACTCCAGGCATGAAGCCTGAATTTCAGCTCTGTACTCCAGGCATGAAGCCTGAATTTCAGTTCTGTACTCCAGGCATGAAGCCTGAATTTCAGCTCTGTACTCCAGGCATGAAGCCTGAATTTCAGCTCTGTACTCCAGGCCTGAAGCCTGAATTTCAGCTCTGTACTCCAGGCATGAAGCCTGAATTTCAGCTCTGTACTCCAGGCATGAAGCCTGAATTTCAGCTCTGTACTCCAGGCATGAAGCCTGAATTTCAGCTCTGTACTCCAGGCATGAAGCCTGAATTTCAGCTCTGTACTCCAGGCATGAAGCCTGAATTTCAGCTCTGTACTCCAGGCATGAAGCCTGAATTTCAGCTCTGTACTCCAGGCATGAAGCCTGAATTTCAGCTCTGTACTCCAGGCCTGAAGCCTGAATTTCAGCTCTGTACTCCAGGCATGAAGCCTGAATTTCAGCTCTGTACTCCAGGCCTTAAGCCTGAATTTCAGCTCTGTACTCCAGGCATGAAGCCTGAATTTCAGCTCTGTACTCCAGGCCTAAAGCCTGAATTTCAGCTCTGTACTCCAGGCATGAAGCCTGAATTTCAGCTCTGTACTCCAGGCCTAAAGCCTGAATTTCAGCTCTGTACTCCAGGCATGAAGCCTGAATTTCAGCTCTGTACTCCAGGCATGAAGCCTGAATTTCAGTTCTGTACTCCAGGCATGAAGCCTGAATTTCAGTTCTGTACTCCAGGCATGAAGCCTGAATTTCAGCTCTGTACTCCAGGCATGAAGCCTGAATTTCAGCTCTGTACTCCAGGCCTAAAGCCTGAATTTCAGCTCTGTACTCCAGGCATGAAGCCTGAATTTCAGCTCTGTACTCCAGGCATGAAGCCTGAATTTCAGCTCTGTACTCCAGGCCTAAAGCCTGAATTTCAGCTCTGTACTCCAGGCATGAAGCCTGAATTTCAGCTCTGTACTCCAGGCATAAGCCTGAATTTCAGCTCTGTACTCCAGGCATGAAGCCTGAATTTCAGCTCTGTACTCCAGGCATGAAGCCTGAATTTCAGCTCTGTACTCCAGGCATGAAGCCTGAATTTCAGCTCTGTACTCCAGGCATGAAGCCTGAATTTCAGCTCTGTACTCCAGGCCTAAAGCCTGAATTTCAGCTCTGTACTCCAGGCATGAAGCCTGAATTTCAGCTCTGTACTCCAGGCATAAGCCTGAATTTCAGCTCTGTACTCCAGGCCTAAAGACTCAATTTCAGCGCTGTACCCAAGGCATGAAGCCTGAATTTCAGCTCTGTACTCCAGGCCTAAAGCCTGAATTTCAGCTCTGCACTCCAGGCATGAAGCCTCAATTTCAGCTCTGTACTGAAGGCCTAAAGCCTGAATTTCAGCTCTGTACTCCAGGCCTAAAGCCTGAATTTCAGCTCTGTACTCCAGCCTAAAGCCTGAATTTCAGCTCTGTACTCCAGGCATAAGCCTGAATTTCAGCTCTGTACTCCAGGCATGAAGCCTGAATTTCAGCTCTGTACTCCAGGCCTAAAGCCTGAATTTCAGCTCTGTACTCCAGGCATGAAAGCCTGAATTTCAGCTCTGTACTCCAGGCCTAAAGCCTGAATTTCAGCTCTGTACTCCAGGCCTAAAGCCTGAATTTCAGCTCTGTACTCCAGGCATGAAGCCTGAATTTCAGCTCTGTACTCCAGGCATGAAGCCTGAATTTCAGCTCTGTACTCCAGGCCTAAAGCCTGAATTTCAGCTCTGTACTCCAGGCCTAAAGCCTGAATTTTCAGCTCTGTACTCCAGGCATGAAGCCTGAATTTCAGCTCTGTACTCCAGGCCTAAGCCTGAATTTCAGCTCTGTACTCCAGGCATGAAGCCTGAATTTCAGCTCTGTACTCCAGGCATAAAGCCTGAATTTCAGCTCTGTACTCCAGGCATGAAGCCTGATTTCAGCTCTGTACCCAGGCATGAAGCCTGAATTTCAGCTCTGTACTCCAGGCATGAAGCCTGAATTTCAGCTCTGTACTCCAGGCCTAAAGCCTGAATTTCAGCTCTGTACTCCAGGCATAAAGCCTGAATTTCAGCTCTGTACTCCAGGCAAGAAGCCTGAATTTCAGCTCTGTACTCCAGCCTAAAGCCTGAATTTCAGCTCTGTACTCCAGGCATTAAGCCTGAATTTTCAGCTCTGTACTCCAGGCATGAAGCCTGATTTCAGCTCTGTACTCCAGGGCATCAAGCCTGAATTTCAGCACTGTACTCCAGGCATGAAGCCTGAATTTCAGTTCTGTACATCAAGGCATAAGCCTGAATTCAGCTCTGTACTTCCATGCCATGAAGCCTGAATTTCAGCTCTGTACTCCAGGCCTAGAGCCTGAATTTCAGCTCTGTTACTTCAGGCCGAAAGCCTGATTTCAGCTTCTGTACTCCAGGACTTATGCCTGAATATCAATCTGTACTCCAGGCATGAAGCCTGAATTCAGCTCTGTACTCCATGGCCATGAAGGCCTGATTAATTCAGCTCTGAACTCAGGCTTGAAGCTCTGAATTTCAGCTCTGTACTCCAGGCATGAAGACCCTGATTTCAGCTCTGTACTCCAGGCCTAAAGCCTGAATTTCAGCTCTGTACTCCAGGCATGAAGCCTGAATTTCAGCTCTGTACTCCAGGCATGAAGCCTGAATTTCAGCTCTGTACTCCAGGCATGAAGCCTGAATTTCAGTCTCTGTACTCCAGGCATGAAGCCTGAATTTCAGCTCTGTACTCCAGGCCAAGAAGCCTGAAATTTCAGCTCTGTACTCCAGGCATGAAGCCTGAATTTCAGCTCTGTACTCCCAGGCATGAAGCCTGAATTTCAGCTCTGTACTCCAGGCTAAAGCCTGAATTTCAGCTTCTGTACTCCAGGCCTAAAGCCTGAATTTCAGCTCTGTACTCACAGCATAAAGCCCTGAATTTCAGCCTCTGTACTCCAGGCATGAAGCCTGAATTTCAGCTCTGTACTCCAGGCATAAAGCCTGAATTTCAGCTCTGTACCTCCAGGCATAAGCCTGAATTTCTGTTCTGTACTCAAGGCATGAAGCCTGAATTTCAGTTCTGTACTCCAGGCCTAAAGCCTGAATTTCAGCTCTGTACTCCAGGCATGAAGCCTGAATTTCAGCTCTGTACTCCAGGCATAAAGCCTGAATTTCAGCTCTGTACTCCAGGCATAAAGCCTGAATTTCAGCTCTGTACTCCAGGCATGAAGCCTGAATTTCAGCTCTGTACTCCAGGCATGAAGCCTGAATTTCAGCTCTGTACTCCAGGCCTAAAGCCTGAATTTCAGCTCTGTACTCCAGGCATGAAGCCTGAATTTCAGCTCTGTACTCCAGGCATAAGCCTGAATTTCAGCTCTGTACTCCAGGCATGAAGCCTGAATTTCAGCTCTGTACTCCAGGCATGAAGCCTGAATTTCAGCTCTGTACTCCAGGCCTGAAGCCTGAATTTCAGCTCTGTACTCCAGGCATGAAGCCTGAATTTCAGCTCTGTACTCCAGGCATGAAGCCTGAATTTCAGCTCTGTACTCCAGGCATGAAGCCTGAATTTCAGCTCTGTACTCCAGGCATGAAGCCTCAATTTCAGCGCTGTACTCCAGGCTAGAAGCCTGAATTTCAGCTCTGTACTCCAGGCATGAAGCCTGAATTTCAGCTCTGTACTCCAGGCATGAAGCCTGAATTTCAGCTTCTGTACTCAAGGCATGAAGCCTGAATTTCAGCTCTGTACTCCAGGCATGAAGCCTGAATTTCAGCTCTGTACTCCAGGCATGAAGCCTGAATTTCAGCTCTGTACTCCAGCCGAAAGCCTGAATTTCAGTTCTGTACTCCAGGCCTAAAGCCTGAATTTCATCTCTGTACTCCAGGCATGAAGCCTGAATTTCAGCTCTGTACTCCAGGCATGAAGCCTGAATTTCAGCTCTGTACTCCAGGCATAAAGCCTGAATTTCAGTTCTGTACTCCAGGCATAAAGCCTGAATTTCAGCTCTGTACTCCAGGGCATGAAGCCTGAATTTCAGCTCTGTACTCCAGGCCTAAAGCCTGAATTTCAGCTCTGTACTCCAGGCATAAAGCCTGAATTTCAGCTCTGTACTCCAGGCATGAAAGCCTGAATTTCAGCTCTGTACTCCAGGCATGAAGCCTGAATTTCAGCTCTGTACTCCAGGCATAAGCCTGAATTTCAGCTCTGTACTCCAGGCCTAAAGCCTGAATTTCAGCTCTGTACTCCAGGCATGAAGCCTGAATTTCAGCTCTGTACTCCAGGCATTAAGCCTGAATTTCAGCTCTGTACTCCAGGCATGAAGCCTGAATTTCAGCTCTGTACTCCAGGCATGAAGCCTGAATTTCAGCTCTGTACTCCAGGCATAAGCCTGAATTTCAGCTCTGTACTCCAGGCCTAAAGCCTGAATTTCAGCTCTGTACTCCAGGCATGAAGCCTGAATTTCAGCTCTGTACTCCAGGCATAAAGCCTGAATTTCAGCTCTGTACTCCAGGCATGAAGCCTGAATTTCAGCTCTGTACTCCAGGCATGAAGCCTGAATTTCAGCTCTGTACTCCAGGCCTAAAGCCTGAATTCAGCTCTGTACTCCAGGCATGAAGCCTGAATTTCAGCTCTGTACTCAGGCATGAAGCCTGAATTTCAGCTCTGTACTCCAGGCATAAAGCCTGAATTTCAGCTCTGTACTCCAGGCATGAAGCCTGAATTTCAGCTCTGTACTCCAGGCCTAAAGCCTGAATTTCAGCTCTGTACTCCAGGCATGAAGCCTGAATTTCAGCTCTGTACTCCAGGCATAAAGCCTGAATTTCAGCTCTGTACTCCAGGCATGAAGCCTGAATTTCAGCTCTGTACTCAGGCATGAAGCCTGAATTTCAGCTCTGTACTCCAGGCCTGAAGCCTGAATTTCAGCTCTGTACTCCAGGCCTAAAGCCTGAATTTCAGCTCTGTACTCCAGGCCTAAAGCCTGAATTTCAGCTCTGTACTCCAGGCATAAAGCCTGAATTTCAGCTCTGTACTCCAGGCATGAAGCCTGAATTTCAGCTCTGTACTCCAGGCCTAAAGCCTGAATTTCAGCTCTGTACTCCAGGCCTGAAAGCCTGAATTTCAGCTCTGTACTCCAGGCCAGAAAGCCCTGAATTTCAGCTCTGTACTCCAGGCATGAAGCCTGAATTTCAGCTCTGTACTCCAGGCATGAAGCCTGAATTCAGTTCTGTACTCCATGCCTAAAGCCTGAATTTCAGCTCTGTACTCCAGGCATGAAGCCTGAATTTCAGCTCTGTACTCCAAGTCTAAAGCCTGAATTTCAGTTCTGTACTCCAGGCATGAAGCCTGAATTTCAGCTCTGTACTCCAGGCATGAAGCCTGAATTTCAGCTCTGTACTCCAGGCATGAAGCCTGAATTTCAGCTCTGTACTCCAGGCCTAAAGCCTGAATTTCAGCTCTGTACTCCAGGCCTAAAGCCTGAATTTCAGCTCTGTACTCCAGGCATGAAGCCTGAATTTCAGCTCTGTACTCCAGGCATGAAGCCTGAATTTCAGCTCTGTACTCCAGGCATGAAGCCTGAATTTCAGCTCTGTACCCAAGGCATGAAGCTTGAATTTCAGCTCTGTACTCCAGGCCTAAAGCCTGAACTTCAGCTCTGTACCCAAGGCATGAAGCCTGAATTTCAGCTCTGTACTCCAAGGATAAAGCCTGAATTTCAGCTCTGTACTCCAGGCATGAAGCCTGAATTTCAGTTCTGTACTCCAGGCCTAAAGCCCGAATTTCAGCTCTGTACTCCAGGCATGAAGCCTGAATTTCAGTTCAGTACTCCAGGCATGAAGCCTGAATTTCAGTTCTGTACTCCAGGCATGAAGCCTGAATTTCACTTCTGAACTCCAGGCATGAAGCCTGAATTTCAGTCTGTCCTCCAGGCCAAAAGCTGAATTTCAGCTCTGTACTCCAGGCCTAAAGCCTGAATTTCAGCTCTGTACTCCCAGGCATGAAGCCTGAATTTCAGATCTGTACTCCAGGCCTAAAGCCTGAATTTCAGCTCTGTACTCCAGGCATGAAGCCTGAATTCAGCTCTGTACTCCAGGCCTGGAGCCTGAATTTCAGCTCTGTACTCCAGGCCTAAAGCCTGAATTTCAGCTCTGTACTCCAGGCCTAAAGACTGAATTTCAGCGCTGTACCCAATTCATGAAGCCTGAATTTCAGCTCTGTACTCCAGGCCTGAAGCCTGAATTTCAGCTCTGTACTCCAGGCATGAAGCCTGAATTTCAGTTCTGTACTCAAGGCATGAAGCCTGAATTTCAGTTCTGTACTCCAGGCATGAAGCCTGAATTTCAGCTCTGTACTCCAGGCATGATGCCTGAATTTCAGCTCTGTACTCCAGGCATGAAGCCTGAATTTCAGCTCTGTACTCCAGGCCTAAAGCCTGAATTTCGGCTCTGTACTCCAGGCATGAAGCCTGAATTTCAGCTCTGTACTCCAGGCATGAAGCCTGAATTTCAGCTCTGTACTCCAGGCAGTAAAGCCTGAATTTCAGCTTCTGTACTCCAGGCCTGAAGCCTGAATTTCAGCTCTGTACTCCAGGGCATGAAGCCTGAATTTCAGTTCTGTACTCACGGCATGAAGCCTGAATTTCAGTTCTGTCCTCCAGGCCATAAAGCCTGAATTTCAGCTCTGTACTCCAGGCCTAAAGCCTGAATTTCAGCTCTGTACTCCAGGCATGAAGCCTGAATTTCAGCTCTGTACTCCAGGCCTTAAGCCTGAATTTCAGCTCTGTACTCCAGGCCTAAAGCCTGAATTTCAGCTCTGTACTCCAGGCATGAAGCCTGAATTTCAGCTCTGTACTCCAGGCATGAAGCCTGAATTTCAGTTCTGTACTCCAGGCATGAATGCCTGAATTTCAGCTCTGTACTCCAGGCATGAAGCCTGAATTTCAGCTCTGTACTCCAGGCATGAAGCCTGAATTTCAGCTCTGTACTCCAGGCATGAAGCCTGAATTTCAGCTCTGTACTCCAGGCATGAAGCCTGAATTTCAGCTCTGTACTCCAGGCCTAAAGCCTGAATTTCAGCTCTGTACTCCAGGCATGAAAGCCTGAATTTCAGCTCTGTACTCCAGGCATGAAGCCTGAATTTCAGCTCTGTACTCCAGGCCTAAAGCCTGTATTTCAGCTCTGTACTCCAGGCCTAAAGCCTGAATTTCAGCTCTGTACTCCAGGCATGGAGCCTGAATTTCAGCTCTGTACTCCAGGCCTAAAGCCTGAATTTCAGCTCTGTACTCCAGGCCTGAAAGCCTGAATTTCAGCTCTGTACTCCAGGCATGAAGCCTGAATTTCAGCTCTGTACTCCAGGCCTGAAGCCTGAATTTCAGCTCTGTACTCCAGGCATGAAGCCTGAATTTCAGTTCTGTACTCCAGGCATGAAGCCCTGAATTTCAGTCTGTACTCCAGGCATGAAGCCTGAATTTCAGCTCTGTACTCCAGGCATGATGCCTGAATTTCAGCTCTGTACTCAGGCCTAAAGCCTGAATTTCAGCTCTGTACTCCAGGCATGAAAGCCTGAATTTCAGCTCTGTACTCCAGGCCTGAAGCCTGAATTTCAGCTCTGTACTCCAGGCCTAAAGCCTGAATTTCAGCTCTGTACTCCAGGCCTAAGCCTGAATTTCAGCTCTGTACTCCAGGCATGAAGCCTGAATTTCAGCTCTGTACTCCAAGGCATGAAAGCCTGAATTTCAGCTCTGTACTCCAGGTCTAAAGCCTGAATTTCAGCTCTGTACTCCATGCATGAAGCCTGAATTTCAGCTCTGTACTCCAGGCATGAAGCCTGAATTTCAGCTCTGTACTCCAGGCATAAGCCTGAATTTCAGTCTCTGTACTCCAGGCATGAAGCCTGAATTTCAGCTTCTGTACTCCAGGCATGAAGCTGAATTTCAGTTCTGTACTCCAGGCATGAAGCCTGAATTTCAGCTTCTGTACTCCAGGCCATAAGCCTGAATTTCAAGTTCTGTACTCCAGGCCTAAAGCCTGAATTTCAGCTCTGTACTCCAGGCATAAGCCTGAATTTCAGCTCTGTACTCCAGGCCTAGAAGCCCTGAATTTCAGCTCTGTACTCCAGGCTAGAAGCCTGAATTTCAGCTCTGTACTCCAGGCATGAGCCTGAATTTCAGCTCTGTACTCCAGGCCTAAGCCTGAATTTCAGCTCTGTACTCCAGGCATGAAGCCTGAATTTCAGCTCTGTACTCCAGGCATGAAGCCTGAATTTCAGCTCTGTACTCCAGGCATGAAGCCTGAATTTCAGCTCTGTACTCCAGGCATGAAGCCTGAATTTCAGCTCTGTACTCCAGGCCTAAAGCCTGAATTTCAGCTCTGTACTCCAGGCATGAAGCCTGAATTTCAGCTCTGTACTCCAGGCATGAAGCCTGAATTTCAGCTCTGTACTCCAGGATAAAGCCTGAATTTCAGCTCTGTACTCCAGGCATGAAGCCTGAATTTCAGCTCTGTACTCCAGGCATGAAGCCTGAATTTCAGCTCTGTACCTCCAGGCCTAAAGCCTGAATTTCAGCTCTGTACTCCAGGCCTAAAGCCTGAATTTCAGCTCTGTACTCCAGGCATGAAGCCTGAATTTCAGCTTCTGTACTCCAGGCATGAAGCCTGAATTTCAGTTCTGTACTCCAGGCATGAAGCCTGAATTTCAGCTCTGTACTCCAGGCATGAAGCCTGAATTTCAGCTCTGTCTCCAGGCCTAAAGCCTGAATTTCAGCTCTGTACTCCAGGCATAGAGCCTGAATTTCAGCTCTGTACTCCAGGCCTGAAAGCCTGAATTTCAGCTCTGTACTCCAGGCATGAAGCCTGAATTTCGCTCTGTACTCCAGGCATGAAGCCTGAATTTCAGCTCTGTACTCCAGGCATGAAAGCCTGAATTTCAGCTCTGTACTCCAGGCATGAAGCCTGAAATTTCAGCTCTGTACTCCAGGCATGAAGCCTGAATTTCAGTTCTGTACTCCAGGCATGAAGCCTGAATTTCAGCTCTGTACTCCAGGCATAAGCCTGAATTTCAGCTCTGTACTCCAGGCATGAAGCCTGAATTTCAGCTCTGTACTCCAGGCATAAAGCCTGAATTTCAGCTCTGTACTCCAGGCCTAAAGCCTGAATTTCAGCTCTGTACTCCAGGCATGAAGCCTGAATTTCAGGCTCTGTACTCCAGGCATGAAGCCTGAATTTCAGCTCTGTACTCCAGGCCTAAAGCCTGAATTTCAGCTCTGTACTCCATGCATTAAGCCCGAATTTCAGCTCTGTACTCCAGGCATGAAGCCTGAATTTCAGTTCTGTACTCCAGGCATGAAGCCTGAATTTCAGCTCTGTACTCCAGGCATGAAGCCTGAATTTCAGCTCTGTACTCCAGGCATGAAGCCTGAATTTCAGTTCTGTACTCCAGGCCATAAGCCTGAATTTCAGCTCTGTACTCCAGGCATGAAGCCTGAATTTCAGCTCTGTACTCCAGGCATAAAGCCTGAATTTCAGCTCTGTACTCCAGGCCATAAAGCCTGAATTTCAGCTCTGTACTCCAGGCCTAAAGCCTGAATTTCAGCTCTGTACTCCAGGCATGAAGCCTGAATTTCAGCTCTGTACTCCAGGCATAAGCCTGAATTTCAGCTCTGTACTCCAGGCCTAAAGCCTGAATTTCAGCTCTGTACTCCAGGCATGAAGCCTGAATTTCAGCTCTGTACTCCAGGCATGAAGCCTGAATTTCAGCTCTGTACTCCAGCCTGAAAGCCTGAATTTCAGCTCTGTACTCCAGGCATGAAGCCTGAATTTCAGTTCTGTACTCCAGGCCTAAAGCCTGAATTTCAGCTCTGTACTCCAGGCATGAAAGCCTGAATTTCAGCTCTGTACTCCAGGCCATGAAGCCTGAATTTCAGCTCTGTACTCCAGGCATGAAAGCCTGAATTTCAGCTCTGTACTCCAAGGCTATGAAGCCTGAATTTCAGCTCTGTACTCCAGGCATGAAGCCTGAATTTCAGTTCTGTACTCCAGGCATGAAGCCTGAATTTCAGCTCTGTACTCCAGGCATGAAGCCTGAATTTCAGCTCTGTACTCCAGGCCTGAAGCCTGAATTTCAGCTCTGTACTCCAGGCATGAAGCCTGAATTTCAGCTCTGTACTCCAGGCATGAAGCCTGAATTCAGCTCTGTACTCCAGGCCTAAGCCTGAATTTCAGCTCTGTACTCCAGGCATGAAGCCTGAATTTCAGCTCTGTACTCCAGGCATGAAGCCTGAATTTCAGCTCTGTACTCCAGGCATGAAGCCTGAATTTCAGCTCTGTACTCCAGGCATGAAAGCCTGAATTTCAGCTCTGTACTCCAGGCATAAGCCTGAATTTCAGCTCTGTACTCCAGGCATGAAGCCTGAATTTCAGTTCTGTACTCCAGGCCTAAAGCCTGAATTTCAGCTCTGTACTCCAGGCATGAAGCCTGAATTTCAGCTCTGTACTCCAGGCATGAAGCCTGAATTTCAGCTCTGTACTCCAGGCATGAATCCTGAATTCAGCTCTGTACTCCAGGCATGAATCCTGAATTCAGCTCTGTACTCCAAGCATGATGACTGAATTTCAGCTCTGTACTTCAGGCCGAAAGCCTGAATTTCAGTTCTGTACTAAAGGCATGAAGCCTGAACTTCAGCTCTATACTCCAGGCCTAAAGCCTGAATTTCAGCTCTGCACTCCAGGCATGAAGCCTGAATTTCAGCTCTTTACTCCAGGCATGAAGCCTGAATTTCAGCTCTGTACTCCAGGCCTAAAGCCTGAATTTCAGCTCTGTACTCCAGGCCTAAAGCCTGAATTTCAGCTCTGTACTCCAGGCATGAAGCCTGAATTTCAGCTCTGTACTCCAGGCATGAAGCCTGAATTTCAGCTCTGTACTCCAGGCCTAAAGCCTGAATTTCAGCTCTGTACTCCAGGCATAAAGCCTGAATTTCAGCTCTGTACTCCAGGCATGAAGCCTGAATTTCAGCTCTGTACTCCAGGCATGAAGCCTGAATTTCAGCTCTGTACTCCAGGCATGAAGCCTGAATTTCAGTTCTGTACTCCAGGCATGAAGCCTGAATTTCAGCTCTGTACTCCAGGCCTAAAGCCTGAATTTCAGCTCTGTACTCCAGGCATGAAGCCTGAATTTCAGCTCTATACTCCAGGCCTAAAGCCCGAATTTCAGCTCTGTACTCAAGGCATAAAGCCTGAATTTCAGTTCTGTACTCCAGGCATGAAGCCTGAATTTCAGTTCTGTACTACAGGCATGAAGCCTGATTTTCAGCTCTGTACTCCAGGCCTAAAGCCTGAATTTCAGCTCTGTACACCAGGCATGAAGCCTGAATTTCAGCTCTGTACTCCAGGCCTAAAGCCTGAATTTCAGCTCTGTACTCCAGGCATGAAGCCTGAATTTCAGCTCTATACTCCAGGCCTAAAGCCTGAATTTCAGCTCTGTACTCAAGGCATGAAGCCTGAATTTCAGTTCTGTACTCCAGGCATGAAGCCTGAATTTAAGGTCTGTACTCCAGGCATGAAGGCTGAATTTCAGTTCTGTACTCCAGGCATGAAGCCTGAATTTCAGTTCTGTACTCCAGGCATGAAGCCTGAATTTCAGCTCTGTTCTCCAGGCCTAAAGCCTGAATTTCAGCTCTGTACTCCAGGCATGAAGCCTGAATTTCAGCTCTGTACTCCAGGCATGAAAGCCTGAATTTCAGCTCTGTACTCCAGGCATGAAGCCTGATTTCAGCTCTGTACTCCAGGCATGAAAGCCTGAATTTCAGCTCTGTACTCCAGGCATAAGCCTGAATTTCAGCTCTGTACTCCAGGCTAAAGCCTGAATTTCAGCTCTGTAGTCCAGGCATGAAGCCTGAATTTCAGCTCTGTACTCCAGGCATGAAGCCTGAATTCAGTTCTGTACTCCAGGCATGAAGCCTGAATTCAGTTCTGTACTCCATGCCTAAAGCCTGAATTTCAGCTCTGTACTCCAGGCCTAAAGCCTGAATTTCGGCTCTGTACTCCAGGCATGAAGCCTGAATTTCAGCTCTGTTCTCCGGCCTAAAGCCTGAATTTCAGCTCTGTACTCCAGGATAAAGCCTGAATTTCAGCTCTGTACTCCAGGCATGAAGCCTGAATTTCAGCTCTGTACTCCAGGCCTAAAGCCTGAATTTCAGCTCTGTACTCCAGGCATGAAGCCTGAATTTCAGCTCTGTACTCCAGGCCTAAAGCCTGAATTTCAGCTCTGTACTCCAGGCCTAAAGCCTGAATTTCAGCTCTGTACTCCAGGCCTAAAGCCTGAATTTCAGTTCTGTACTCAAGGCATGAAGGCTGAATTTCAGTTCTGTACTCCAGGCATGAAGCCTGAATTTCAGCTCTGTACTCCAGGCATGAAGCCTGAATTTCAGCTCTGTACTCCAGGCATGAAGCCTGAATTTCAGCTCTGTACTCCATGCCTAAAGCCTGAATTTCAGCTCTGTACTCCAGGCATGAAGCCTGAATTTCAGTTCTGTACTCCAGGCATGAAGCCTGAATTTCAAGCTCTCTACCCCAGGCATGAAGCCTGAATTTCAGCTCTGTACTCCAGGCATAAAGCCTGAATTTCAGTTCTATACTCCAGGCCTAAAGCCTGAATTTCAGCTCTGTACTCCAGGCCTAAAGCCTGAGTTTCAGCTCTGTACCCAAAGCCTGAATTTCAGGTCTATACCCCAGGCATGAAGCCTGAATTTCAGCTCTGTACTCCAGGCATGAAGCCTGAATTTCAGCTCTGTACTCCAGGCCTAAAGCCTGAATTTCAGCTCTGTACTCCAGGCATGAAGCCTGAATTTCAGCTCTGTACTCCAGGCCTAAAGCCTGAATTTCAGCTCTGTACTCCAGGCCTGAAGCCTGAATTTCAGCTCTGTACTCCAGGCATGAAGCCTGAATTTCAGCTCTGTACTCCAGGCTAAAGCCTGAATTTCAGCTCTGTACCCAGGCCTGAAGCCTGAATTTCAGCTCTGTACCAAGGCATGAAGCCTGAATTTCAGCTCTGTACTCCAGGCATGAAGCCTGAATTTCAGCTCTGTACTCCAGGCATGAAGCCTGAATTTCAGCTCTGTACTCCAGGCATAAAGCCTGAATTTCAGCTCTGTACTCCAGGCATGAAGCCTGAATTTCAGCTCTGTACTCCAGGCTAAAGCCTGAATTTCAGCTCTGTACTCCAGGCATGAAGCCTGAATTTCAGCTCTGTACTCCAGGCCTAAAGCCTGAATTTCAGCTCTGTACTCCAGGCATGAAGCCTGAATTTCAGCTCTGTACTCCAGGCCTAAAGCCTGAATTTCAGCTCTGTACTCCAGGCATGAAAGCCTGAATTTCAGCTCTGTACTCCAGGCATGAAGCCTGATTTCAGCTCTGTACTCCAGGCATGAAGCCTGAATTTCAGCTCTGTACTCCAGGCATGAAGCCTGAATTTCAGTTCTGTACTCCAGGCATAAGCCTGAATTTCAGCTCTGTACTCCAGGCATAAAGCCTGAATTTCAGCTCTGTACTCCAGGCATAAGCCTGAATTTCAGCTCTGTACTCCAGGCCTAAAGCCTGAATTTCAGCTCTGTACTCCAGGCATAAAGCCTGAATTTCAGCTCTGTACTCCAGGCATGAAGCCTGAATTTCAGCTCTGTACTCCAGGCATGAAGCCTGAATTTCAGCTCTGTACTCCAGCCTAAGCCTGAATTTCAGCGCTGTACCCAGGCATGAAGCCTGAATTTCAGCTCTGTACTCCAGGCATGAAGCCTGAATTTCAGCTCTGTACTCCAGCATGAAGCCTGAATTTCAGTTCTGTACTCCAGCCATGAAGCCTGAATTTCAGTTCTGTACTCCAGGCCTAAAGCCTGAATTTCAGTTCTGTACTCCAGGCATGAAGCCTGAATTTCAGCTCTGTTCTCCGGCCTGAAGCCTGAATTTCAGCTCTGTACTCCAGGATAAAGCCTGAATTTTAGCTCTGTACACCAGGCATGAAGCCTGAATTTCAGCTCTGTACTCCAGGCATGAAGCCTGAAGTCAGTTCTGTACTCCATGCCTAAAGCCTGAATTTCAGCTCTGTACTCCAGGCCTAAAGCCTGAATTTCAGCTTCTGTACTCCAGGCATGAAGCCTGAATTTCAGCTCTGTACTCCAGGCCTAAAGCCTGAATTTCAGCTCTGTACTCCAGCATAAAGCCTGAATTCAGCTCTGTACTCCAGGCATGAAGCCTGAATTTCAGCTCTGTACTCCAGGGCATGAAGCCTGAATTTCAGCTCTGTACTCCAGGCATGAAGCCTGAATTTCAGCTCTGTACTCCAGGCTAAAGCCTGAATTTCAGCTCTGTACTCCAGGCCTGAAGCCTGAATTTCAGCTCTGTACTCCAGGCATGAAGCCTGAATTTCAGCTCTGTACTCCAGGCTGAAAGCCTGAATTTCAGCTCTGTACTCCAGGCATAAGCCTGAATTTCAGTTCTGTACTCAAGGCATGAAGCCTGAATTTCAGCTCTGTACTCCAGGCATGAAGCCTGAATTTCAGCTCTGTACTCCAGGCATGAAGCCTGAATTTCAGTTCTGTACTCCAGGCATGAAGCCTGAATTTCAGCTCTGTACTCCAGGCCTGAAGCCTGAATTTCAGCTCTGTACTCCAGGCATGAAGCCTGAATTTCAGCTCTGTACTCCAGGCATGAAGCCTGAATTTCAGCTCTGTACTCCAGGCCTAAAGCCTGAATTTCAGCTCTGTACTCCAGGCATGAAGCCTGAATTTCAGCTCTGTACTCCAGGCCTAAAGCCTGAATTTCAGCTCTGTACTCCAGGCCTAAAGCCTGAATTTCAGCTCTGTACTCCAGGCATGAAGCCTGAATTTCAGCTCTGTACTCCAGGCCTAAAGCCTGAATTTCAGCTCTGTACTCCAGGCATGAAGCCTGAATTTCAGTTCTGTACTCCAGGCATGAAGCCTGAATTTCAGTTCTGTACTCCAGGCATGAAGCCTGAATTTCAGCTCTGTACTCCAGGCATGAAGCCTGAATTTCAGCTCTGTACTCCAGGCATGAAGCCTGAATTTCAGCTCTGTACTCCAGGCCTAAAGCCTGAATTTCAGCTCTGTACTCCAGGCCTAAAGCCTGAATTTCAGCTCTGTACTCCAGGCATGAAGCCTGAATTTCAGCTCTGTACTCCAGGCATGAAGCCTGAATTTCAGCTCTGTACTCCAGGCCTAAAGCCTGAATTTCAGCTCTGTACTCCAGGCCTAAAGCCTGAATTTCAGCTCTGTACTCCAGGCCTAAAACCTGAATTTCAGCTCTGTACTCCAGGCCTAAAGAATGAATTTCAGCTCTGTACTCCAGGCATGAAGCCTGAATTTCAGCTCTGTACTCCAGGCATGAAGCCTGATTTCAGCTCTGTACTCCAAGCATGAAGCCTGAATTTCAGCTCTGTACTCAAGGCATGAAGCCTGAATTTCAGTTCTGTACTCCAGGCATGAAGCCTGAATTTCAGCTTCTGTACTCCAGGCATGAAGCCTGAATTTCAGCTCTGTACTCCAGGCCTGAAAGCCTGAATTTCAGCTCTGTACTCCAGGCATAAGCCTGAATTTCAGCTCTGTACTCCAGGCATGAAGCCTGAATTTCAGCTCTGTACTCCAGGCATGAAGCCTGAATTTCAGCTCTGTACTCCAGGCATAAAGCCTGAATTTCAGCTCTGTACTCCAGGCATGAAAGCCTGAATTTCAGTTCTGTACTCCAGGCCTAAAGCCTGAATTTCAGCTCTGTACTCCAGGCCTAAAGCCTGAATTTCAGCTCTGTACTCCAGGCATAAAGCCTGAATTTCAGCTCTGTACTCCAGGCATGAAGCCTGAATTTCAGCTCTGTACTCCAGGCATGAAGCCTGAATTTCAGCTCTGTACTCCAGGCCTAAAGCCTGAATTTCAGCTCTGTACTCCAGGCATGAAGCCTGAATTTCAGTTCTGTACTCCAGGCATGAAGCCTGAATTTCAGCTCTGTACTCCAGGCATGAAGCCTGAATTTCAGCTCTGTACTCCAGGCATAAAGCCTGAATTTCAGCTCTGTACTCCAGGCCATGAAGCCTGAATTTCAGCTCTGTACTCCAGGCATGAAGCCTGAATTTCAGTTCTGTACTCCAGGCATGAAGCCTGAATTTCAGCTTCTGTACTCCAGGCCTAAAGCCTGAATTTCAGCTCTGTACTCCAGGCATGAAGCCTGAATTTCAGCTCTGTACTCCAGCCTAAGCCTGAATTTCAGCTCTGTACTCCAGGCCATGAAGCCTGAATTTCAGCTCTGTACTCCAGGCATGAAGCCTGAATTTCAGCTCTGTACTCCAGGCATGAAGCCTGAATTTCAGCTCTGTACTCCAGGCCTAAAGCCTGAATTTCAGCTCTGTACTCAAGGCATGAAGCCTGAATTTCAGCTCTGTACTCCAGGCATGAAAGCCTGAATTTCAGCTCTGTACTCCAGGCATGAAGCCTGAATTTCAGCTCTGTACTCCAGGCATGAAGCCTGAATTTCAGCTCTGTACTCCAGGCATGAAGCCTGAATTTCAGTTCTGTACTCCAGGCATGAAGCCTGAATTTCAGTTCTGTACTCCAGGCATGAAGCCTGAATTTCAGTTCTGTACTCCAGGCCTAAAGCCTGAATTTCAGTTCTGTACTCCAGGCATGAAGCCTGAATTTCAGCTCTGTACTCCAGGCCTAAAGCCTGAATTTCAGCTCTGTACTCCAGGCCTAAAGCCTGAATTTCAGCTCTGTACTCCAGGCATGAAGCCTGAATTTCAGCTCTGTACTCCAGGCATGAAGCCTGAATTTCAGCTCTGTACTCCAGGCCTAAAGCCTGAATTTCAGCTCTGTACTCCAGGCCTAAAGCCTGAATTTCAGCTCTGTACTCCAGGCATAAAGCCTGAATTTCAGCTCTGTACTCCAGGCCTAAAGCCTGAATTTCAGCTCTGTACTCCAGGCATGAAGCCTGAATTTCAGCTCTGTACTCCAGGCATGAAGCCTGAATTTCAGCTCTGTACTCCAGGCATAAGCCTGAATTTCAGCTCTGTTCTCCAGGCCTAAAGCCTGAATTTCAGCTCTGTACTCCAGGCATGAAGCCTGAATTTCAGCTCTGTACTCCAGGCCTAAAGCCTGAATTTCATCTCTGTACTCCAGGCCTAAAGCCTGAATTTCAGCTCTGTTCTCCTGGCCGAAAGCCTGAATTTCAGCTCTGTACTCCAGGCATGAAGCCTGAATTTCAGCTCTGTACTCCAGGCATGAAGCCTGAATTCAGTTCTGTACTCCATGCATGAAGCCTGAATTTCAGCTCTGTACTCCAGGCATGAAGCCTGAATTTCAGCTCTGTACTCCAGGCCTAGAAGCCTGAATTTCAGCTCTGTACTCCAGGCATGAAGCCTGAATTTCAGCTCTGTACTCCAGGCCTAAAGCCTGAATTTCAGCTCTGTACTCCAGGCATGAAGCCTGAATTTCAGCTCTGTACTCCAGGCCTAAAGCCTGAATTTCAGCTCTGTACTCCAGGCATGAAGCCTGAATTTCAGTTCTGTACTCCAGGCATGAAGCCTGAATTTCAGCTCTGTACTCCAGGCATGAAGCCTGAATTTCAGCTCTGTACTCCAGGCATGAAGCCTGAATTTCAGCTCTGTACTCCAGGCCTAAAGCCTGAATTTCAGCTCTGTACTCCAGGCATGAAGCCTGAATTTCAGCTCTGTACTCCAGGCATGAAAGCCTGAATTTCAGCTCTGTACTCCAGGGCATGAAGCCTGAATTTCAGCTCTGTACTCCAGGCCTGAAGCCTGAATTTCAGCTCTGTACTCCAGGCCATAAGCCTGAATTTCAGCTCTGTACTCCAGGCATAAGCCTGAATTTCAGCTCTGTACTCCAGGCATGAAGCCTGAATTTCAGCTCTGTACTCCAGCCTAAAGCCTGAATTTCAGCTCTGTACTCCAGGCATGAAGCCTGAATTTCAGCTCTGTACTCCAGGCATGAAGCCTGAATTTCAGCTCTGTACTCCAGGCATGAAGCCTGAATTTCAGTTCTGTACTCCAGGCATGAAGCCTGAATTTCAGCTCTGTACTCCAGGCATGAAGCCTGAATTTCAGTTCTGTACTCCAGGCATGAAGCCTGAATTTCAGTTCTGTCCTCCAGGCCAAAAGCCTGAATTTCAGCTCTGTACTCCAGGCCTAAAGCCTGAATTTCAGCTCTGTACACCAGGCATGAAGCCTGAATTTCAGCTCTGTACTCCAGGCCTAAAGCCTGAATTTCAGCTCTGTACTCCAGGCCTAAAGCCTGAATTTCAGCTCTGTACTCCAGGGATGGAGCCTGAATTTCAGCTCTGTACTCCAGGCCTTAAGCCTGAATTTCAGCTCTGTACTCCAGGCATGAAGCCTGAATTTCAGCTCTGTACTCCAGGCCTAAAGCCTGAATTTCAGCTCTGTACTCCAGGCATGAAGCCTGAATTTCAGCTCTGTACTGCAGGCATGAAGCCTGAATTTCAGCTCTGTACTCCAGGCATGAAGCCTGAATTTCAGCTCTGTACTCCAGGCATGAAGCCTGAATTTCAGCTCTGTACACCAGGCATGAAGCCTGAATTTCAGCTCTGTACTCCAGGCATGAAGCCTGAATTTCAGCTCTGTACTCCAGGCATGAAGCCTGAATTTCAGCTCTGTACTCCAGGCATGAAGCCTGAATTTCAGCTCTGTACTCCAGGCCTAAAGCCTGAATTTCAGCTCTGTACTCCAGGCCTTAAGCCTGAATTTCAGCTCTGTACTCCAGGCCTAAAGCCTGAATTTCAGCTCTGTACTCCAGGCATGAAGCCTGAATTTCAGCTCTGTACTCCAGGCATGAAAGCCTGAATTTCAGTTCTGTACTCCAGGCATGAAAGCCTGAATTTCAGCTCTGTACTCCAGGCATGAAGCCTGAATTTCAGCTCTGTACTCCAGGCATGAAGCCTGAATTTCAGTTCTGTACTCCAGGCATGAAGCCTGAATTTCAGCTCTGTACTCCAGGCATGATGCCTGAATTTCAGCTCTGTACTCCAGGCCTAAAGCCTGAATTTCAGCTCTGTACTCCAGGCCTAAAGCCTGAATTTCAGCTCTGTACTCCAGGCATGAAGCCTGAATTTCAGCACTGTACTCCAGGCATGAAGCCTGAATTTCAGCTCTGTACTCCAGGCATGAATCCTGAATTCAGCTCTGTACTCCAGGCATGATGACTGAATTTCAGCTCTGTACTTCAGGCCGAAAGCCTGAATTTCACTTCTGTACTAAAGTCATGAAGCCTGAATTTCAGCTCTATACTCCAGGCCTAAAGCCTGAATTTCAGCTCTGTACTCCAGGCATGAAGCCTGAATTTCAGCTCTGTACTCCAGGCATGAAGCCTGAATTTCAGCTCTGTACTCCAGGCATGAATCCTGAATTCAGCTCTGTACTCCAGGCATGATGACTGAATTTCAGCTCTGTACTCCAGGCATGAAGCCTGAATTTCAGCTCTGTACTCCAGGCATGAAGCCTGAATTTCAGCTCTGTACTCCAGGCCTAAAGCCTGAATTTCAGCTCTGTACTCCAGGCCTGAAGCCTGAATTTCAGCTCTGTACTCCAGGCATGAAGCCTGAATTTCAGCTCTGTACTCCAGGCATGAAGCCTGAATTTCAGTTCTGTACTCCAGGCATGAAGCCTGAATTTCAGCTCTGTACTCCAGGCATGAAGCCTGAATTTCAGCTCTGTACTCCAGGCATGAAGCCTGAATTTCAGCTCTGTACTCCAGGCCTAAAGCCTGAATTTCAGCTCTGTACTCCAGGCATGAAGCCTGAATTTCAGCTCTGTACTCCAGGCCTAAAGCCTGAATTTCAGCTCTGTACTCCAGGCATAAGCCTGAATTTCAGCTCTGTACTCCAGGCATGAAGCCTGAATTTCAGCTCTGTACTCCAGGCATGAAGCCTGAATTTCAGTTCTGTACTCCAGGCATGAAGCCTGAATTTCAGTCTGTACTCCAGGCATGAAGCCTGAATTTCAGCTCTGTACTCCAGGCCTGAAAGCCTGAATTTCAGCTCTGTACTCCAGGCCTAAAGCCTGAATTTCAGCTCTGTACTCCAGGCATGAAGCCTGAATTTCAGCTCTGTACTCCAGGCATGAAGCCTGAATTTCAGCTCTGTACTCCAGGCATGAAAGCCTGAATTTCAGCTCTGTACTCCAGGCATGAAGCCTGAATTTCAGCTCTGTACTCCAGGCATGAAGCCTGAATTTCAGCTCTGTACTCCAGGCATGAAGCCTGAATTTCAGCTCTGTACTCCAGGCCTAAGCCTGAATTTCAGCTCTGTACTCCAGGCATAAGCCTGAATTTCAGCTCTGTACTCCAGGCATGAAGCCTGAATTTCAGCTCTGTACTCCAGGCATAAGCCTGAATTTCAGCTCTGTACTCCAGGCATGAAGCCTGAATTTCAGCTCTGTACTCCAGGCATGAAGCCTGAATTTCAGCTCTGTACTCCAGGCATGAAGCCTGAATTTCAGCTCTGTACTCCAGGCCTGAAAGCCTGAATTTCAGCTCTGTACTCCAGGCATGAAGCCTGAATTTCAGTTCTGTACTCCAGGCATGAAGCCTGAATTTCAGTTCTGTACTCCAGGCATGAAGCCTGAATTTCAGCTCTGTACTCCAGGCATGAAGCCTGAATTTCAGCTCTGTACTCCATGCATGAAGCCTGAATTTCAGCTCTGTACTCCAGGCCTAAAGCCTGAATTTCAGCTCTGTACTCCAGGCATGAAGCCTGAATTTCAGCTCTGTACTCCAGGCCTAAAGCCTGAATTTCAGCTCTGTACTCCAGGCATGAAGCCTGAATTTCAGCTCTGTACTCCAGGCATAAAGCCTGAATTTCAGCTCTGTACTCAAGGCATGAAGCCTGAATTTCAGTTCTGTACTCCAGGCATGAAGCCTGAATTTCAGCTCTGTACTCCAGGCATGAAGCCTGAATTTCAGCTCTGTACTCCAGGCATGAAGCCTGAATTTCAGCTCTGTACTCCAAGCATGAAGCCTGAATTTCAGCTCTGTACTTCAGGCCGAAAGCCTGAATTTCAGTTCTGTACTCCAGGCATGAAGCCTGAATTTCAGCTCTGTACTCCAGGCATGAAGCCTGAATTTCAGCTCTGTACTCCAGGCATAAGCCTGAATTTCAGCTCTGTACTCCAGGCATGAAGCCTGAATTTCAGCTCTGTACTCCAGGCCTAAAGCCTGAATTTCAGCTCTGTACTCCAGGCATGAAGCCTGAATTTCAGCTCTGTACTCCAGGCATAAAGCCTGAATTTCAGCTCTGTACTCCAGGCATGAAGCCTGAATTTCAGCTCTGTACTCCAGGCATAAAGCCTGAATTTCAGCTCTGTACTCCAGGCATGAAGCCTGAATTTCAGCTCTGTACTCCAGGCCTTAAGCCTGAATTTCAGCTCTGTACTCCAGGCATGAAGCCTGAATTTCAGCTCTGTACTCCAGGCCTAAAGCCTGAATTTCAGTTCTGTACTCCAGGCATGAAGCCTGAATTTCAGCTCTGTACTCCAGGCATGAAGCCTGAATTTCAGCTCTGTACTCCAGGCATGAAGCCTGAATTTCAGCTCTGTACTCCAGGCCTAAAGCCTGAATTTCAGCTCTGTACTCCAGGCATGAAGCCTGAATTTCAGCTCTGTACTCCAGGCCTAAAGCCTGAATTTCAGCTCTGTACTCCAGGCATGAAGCCTGAATTTCAGCTCTGTACTCCAGGCATAAAGCCTGAATTTCAGCTCTGTACTCCAGGCATAAGCCTGAATTTCAGCTCTGTACTCCAGGCATGAAGCCTGAATTTCAGCTCTGTACTCCAGGCCTGAAAGCCTGAATTTCAGCTCTGTACTCCAGGCCTAAAGCCTGAATTTCAGCTCTGTACTCCAGGCATGAAGCCTGAATTTCAGCTCTGTACTCCAGGCATGAAGCCTGAATTTCAGCTCTGTACTCCAGGCATGAAGCCTGAATTTCAGCTCTGTACTCCAGGCCTAAGCCTGAATTTCAGCTCTGTACTCCAGGCATGAAGCCTGAATTTCAGCTCTGTACTCCAGGCATGAAGCCTGAATTTCAGCTCTGTACTCCAGGCCTAAGCCTGAATTTCAGCTCTGTACTCCAGGCATGAAGCCTGAATTTCAGCTCTGTACTCCAGGCCTAAAGCCTGAATTTCAGCTCTGTACTCCAGGCATGAAGCCTGAATTTCAGCTCTGTACTCCAGGCATGAAGCCTGAATTTCAGCTCTGTACTCCAGGCATGAAGCCTGAATTTCAGTTCTGTACTCCAGGCATGAAGCCTGAATTTCAGTTCTGTACTCCAGGCCTAAAGCCTGAATTTCAGCTCTGTACTCCAGGCATGAAGCCTGAATTTCAGCTCTGTACTCCAGGCATGAAGCCTGAATTTCAGCTCTGTACTCCAGGCATGAATCCTGAATTCAGCTCTGTACTCCAGGCATGAAGCCTGAATTTCAGCTCTGTACTCCAGGCCTAAAGCCTGAATTTCAGCTCTGTACTCCAGGCCTAAAGCCTGAATTTCAGCTCTGTACTCCAGGATAAAGCCTGAATTTTAACTCTGTACACCAGGCATGAAGCCTGAATTTCAGCTCTGTACTCCAGGCATGAAGCCTGAATTTCAGTTCTGTACTCCAGGCTTGAAGCCTGAATTTCAGCTCTGTACTCCAGGCATGAAGCCTGAATTTCAGCTCTGTACTCCAGGCATGAATCCTGAATTCAGCTCTGTACTCCAAGCATGATGACTGAATTTCAGCTCTGTACTTCAGGCCGAAAGCCTGAATTTCAGTTCTGTACTAAAGGCATGAAGCCTGAACTTCAGCTCTATACTCCAGGCCTAAAGCCTGAATTTCAGCTCTGTACTCCAGGCATGAAGCCTGAATTTCAGCTCTGTACCCAGGCCTGAAGCCTGAATTTCAGTTCTGTACTCCAGGCATGAAGCCTGAATTTCAGCTCTGTACTCCAGGCATGAAGCCTGAATTTCAGCTCTGTACTCCAGGCATGAAGCCTGAATTTCAGCTCTGTACTCCAGGCATGAAGCCTGAATTTCAGCTCTGTACTCCAGGCATAAAGCCTGAATTTCAGCTCTGTACTCCAGGCCTAAAGCCTGAATTTCAGCTCTGTACTCCAGGCCTAAAGCCTGAATTTCAGCTCTGTACTCCAGGCATGAAGCCTGAATTTCAGCTCTGTACTCCAGGCATGAAGCCTGAATTTCAGCTCTGTACTCCAGGCATGAAGCCTGAATTTCAGCTCTGTACTCCAGGCCTAAAGCCTGAATTTCAGCTCTGTACTCCAGGCATGAAGCCTGAATTTCAGCTCTGTACTCCAGGCCTAAAGCCTGAATTTCAGCTCTGTACTCCAGGCCTAAAGCCTGAATTTCAGCTCTGTACTCCAGGCATGAAGCCTGAATTTCAGCTCTGTACACCAGGCATGAAGCCTGAATTTCAGCTCTGTACTCCAGGCCTGAAGCCTGAATTTCAGCTCTGTACTCCAGGCATCAAGCCTGAATTTCAGCACTGTACTCCAGGCATGAAGCCTGAATTTCAGCTCTGTACTCCAGGCATGAAGCCTGAATTTCAGCTCTGTACTCCAGGCATGAAGCCTGAATTTCAGCTCTGTACTCCAGGCATGAAGCCTGAATTTCAGTTCTGTACTCCAGGCATGAAGCCTGAATTTCAGTTCTGTACTCCAGGCATGAAGCCTGAATTTCAGTTCTGTACTCCAGGCATGAAGCCTGAATTTCAGCTCTGTACTCCAGGCATGAAGCCTGAATTTCAGTTCTGTACTCCATGCCTAAAGCCTGAATTTCAGCTCTGTACTCCAGGCCTAAAGCCTGAATTTCAGCTCTGTACTCCAGGCCCAAAGCCTGGATTTCAGCTCTGTACTCCAGGCATGAAGCCTGAATTTCAGCTCTGTACTCCAGGCATAAAGCCTGAATTTCAGCTCTGTACTCCAGGCCTAAAGCCTGAATTTCAGCTCTGTACTCCAGGCATGAAGCCTGAATTTCAGTTCTGTACTCCAGGCATGAAGCCTGAATTTCAGTTCTGTACTCCAGGCATGAAGCCTGAATTTCAGCTCTGTACTCCAGGCATAAGCCTGAATTTCAGCTCTGTACTCCAGGCCTAAGCCTGAATTTCAGCTCTGTACTCCAGGCCTAAAGCCTGAATTTTCAGCTCTGTACTCCAGGCATGAAGCCTGAATTTCAGTTCTGTACTCCAGGCATAAAGCCTGAATTTCAGTTCTGTACTCCAGGCATGAAGCCTGAATTTCAGCTCTGTACTCCATGCCTAAAGCCTGAATTTCAGCTCTGTACTCAAGGCATGAAGCCTGAATTTCAGTTCTGTACCCAAGGCATGAAGCCTGAATTTCAAGCTCTCTACCCCAGGCATGAAGCCTGAATTTCAGCTCTGTACTCCAGGCATAAAGCCTGAATTTCAGTTCTATACTCCAGGCCTAAAGCCTGAATTTCAGCTCTGTACTCCAGGCCTAAAGCCTGAATTTCAGCTCTGTACCCCAGGCATGAAAGCCTGAATTCAGTTCTGTACTCCAGGCATGAAGCCTGAATTTCAGCTCTGTACTCCAGGCATGAAGCCTGAATTTCAGCTCTGTACTCCAGGCATGAAGCCTGAATTTCAGCTCTGTACTCCAGGCATGAAGCCTGAATTTCAGCTCTGTACTCCAGGCCTGAAGCCTGAATTTCAGCTCTGTACTCCAGGCATGAAGCCTGAATTTCAGCTCTGTACTCCAGGCATGAAGCCTGAATTTCAGCTCTGTACTCCAGGCATGAAGCCTGAATTTCAGCTCTGTACTCCAGGCATAAAGCCTGAATTTCAGCTCTGTACTCCAGGCATGAAGCCTGAATTTCAGCTCTGTACTCCAGGCCTAAAGCCTGAATTTCAGCTCTGTACTCCAGGCATGAAGCCTGAATTTCAGCTCTGTACTCCAGGCATAAGCCTGAATTTCAGCTCTGTACTCCAGGCATGAAGCCTGAATTTCAGCTCTGTACTCCAGGCATGAAGCCTGAATTTCAGTTCTGTACTCCAGGCATAAGCCTGAATTTCAGCTCTGTACTCCAGGCATGAAGCCTGAATTTCAGCTCTGTACTCCAGGCCTAAGCCTGAATTTCAGCTCTGTACTCCAGGCATGAAGCCTGAATTTCAGTTCTGTACTCCAGGCATGAAGCCTGAATTTCAGCTCTGTACTCCAGGCCTAAAGCCTGAATTTCAGCTCTGTACTCCAGGCCTAAAGCCTGAATTTCAGCTCTGTACTCCAGGCATGAAGCCTGAATTTCAGCTCTGTACTCCAGGCCTGAAGCCTGAATTTCAGCTCTGTACTCCAGGCATGAAGCCTGAATTTCAGCTCTGTACTCCAGGCATGAAGCCTGAATTTCAGCTCTGTACTCCAGGCATGAAGCCTGAATTTCAGCTCTGTACTCCAGGCCTAAAGCCTGAATTTCAGCTCTGTACTCCAGGCATAAGCCTGAATTTCAGCTCTGTACTCCAGGCATGAAGCCTGAATTTCAGCTCTGTACTCCAGGCCTAAAGCCTGAATTTCAGCTCTGTACTCCAGGCCTAAGCCTGAATTTCAGCTCTGTACTCCAGGCATGAAGCCTGAATTTCAGCTCTGTACTCCAGGCCTGAAAGCCTGAATTTCAGCTCTGTACTCCAGGCATAAAGCCTGAATTTCAGCTCTGTACTCCAGGCATGAAGCCTGAATTTCAGCTCTGTACTCCAGGCCTAAAGCCTGAATTTCAGCTCTGTACTCCAGGCATGAAGCCTGAATTTCAGTTCTGTACTCCAGGCATGAAGCCTGAATTTCAGTTCTGTACTCCAGGCATGAAGCCTGAATTTCAGCTCTGTACTCCAGGCCTAAAGCCTGAATTTCAGCTCTGTACTCCAGGCATGAAGCCTGAATTTCAGCTCTGTACTCCAGGCCTAAAGCCTGAATTTCAGCTCTGTACTCCAGGCATGAAGCCTGAATTTCAGTTCTGTACTCCAGGCATGAAGCCTGAATTTCAGCTCTGTACTCCAGGCCTAAAGCCTGAATTTCAGCTCTGTACTCCAGGCCTAAAGCCTGAATTTCAGCTCTGTACTCCAGGCATGAAGCCTGAATTTCAGCTCTGTACTCCAGGCATGAAGCCTGAATTTCAGCTCTGTACTCCAGGCATGAAGCCTGAATTTCAGCTCTGTACTCCAGGCATGAAGCCTGAATTTCAGCTCTGTACTCCAGGCCTAAAGCCTGAATTTCAGCTCTGTACTCCAGGCCTAAAGCCTGAATTTCAGCTCTGTACTCCAGGCCTAAAGCCTGAATTTCAGCTCTGTACTCCAGGCCTAAAGCCTGAATTTCAGCTCTGTACTCCAGGCATGAAGCCTGAATTTCAGTTCTGTACTCCAGGCATGAAGCCTGAATTTCAGTTCTGTACTCCAGGCATGAAGCCTGAATTTCAGTTCTGTACTCCAGGCATGAAGCCTGAATTTCAGTTCTGTACTCCAGGCATAAGCCTGAATTTCAGTTCTGTACTCCAGGCCTAAAGCCTGAATTTCAGCTCTGTACTCCAGGCATAAGCCTGAATTTCAGCTCTGTACTCCAGGCATGAAGCCTGAATTTCAGTCTGTACTCCAGGCCTAAAGCCTGAATTTCAGCTCTGTACTCCAGGCATGAAGCCTGAATTTCAGCTCTGTACTCCAGGCCTAAAGCCTGAATTTCAGCTCTGTACTCCAGGCATAAGCCTGAATTTCAGCTCTGTACTCCAGGCATGAAGCCTGAATTTCAGCTCTGTACTCCAGGCATGAAGCCTGAATTTCAGCTCTGTACTCCAGGCATGAAGCCTGAATTTCAGCTCTGTACTCCAGGCATGAAGCCTGAATTTCAGCTCTGTACTCCAGGCATGAAAGCCTGAATTTCAGCTCTGTACTCCAGGCATGAAGCCTGAATTTCAGCTCTGTACTCCAGGCATGAAGCCTGAATTTCAGCTCTGTACTCCAGGCCTAAAGCCTGAATTTCAGCTCTGTACTCCAGGCATGAAGCCTGAATTTCAGCTCTGTACTCCAGGCATGAAGCCTGAATTTCAGCTCTGTACTCCAGGCCTAAAGCCTGAATTTCAGCTCTGTACTCCAGGCATGAAGCCTGAATTTCAGCTCTGTACTCCAGGCATAAAGCCTGAATTTCAGCTCTGTACTCCAGGCATGAAGCCTGAATTTCAGCTCTGTACTCCAGGCATGAAGCCTGAATTTCAGCTCTGTACTCCAGGCCTAAAGCCTGAATTTCAGCTCTGTACTCCAGGCATGAAGCCTGAATTTCAGCTCTGTACTCCAGGCCTAAAGCCTGAATTTCAGCTCTGTACTCCAGGCCTAAAGCCTGAATTTCAGCTCTGTACTCCAGGCATGAAGCCTGAATTTCAGCTCTGTACTCCAGGCATGAAGCCTGAATTTCAGCTCTGTACTCCAGGCATGAAGCCTGAATTTCAGTTCTGTACTCAAGGCATGAAGCCTGAATTTCAGCTCTGTACTCCAGGCATGAAGCCTGAATTTCAGCTCTGTACTCCAGGCATGAAGCCTGAATTTCAGCTCTGTACTCCAGGCATGAAGCCTGAATTTCAGCTCTGTACTCCAGGCATGAAGCCTGAATTTCAGCTCTGTACTCCAGGCATGAAGCCTGAATTTCAGCTCTGTACTCCAGGCATGAAGCCTGAATTTCAGCTCTGTACTCCAGGCCTAAAGCCTGAATTTCAGCTCTGTACTCCAGGCATGAAGCCTGAATTTCAGCTCTGTACTCCAGGCATGAAGCCTGAATTTCAGCTCTGTACTCCAGGCATGAAGCCTGAATTTCAGCTCTGTACTCCAGGCATGAAGCCTGAATTTCAGCTCTGTACTCCAGGCATGAAGCCTGAATTTCAGCTCTGTACTCCAGGCCTAAAGCCTGAATTTCAGCTCTGTACTCCAGGCATGAAGCCTGAATTTCAGCTCTGTACTCCAGGCATGAAGCCTGAATTTCAGCTCTGTACTCCAGGCATGAAGCCTGAATTTCAGCTCTGTACTCCAGGCATGAAGCCTGAATTTCAGCTCTGTACTCCAGGCATAAAGCCTGAATTTCAGCTCTGTACTCCAGGCATGAAGCCTGAATTTCAGCTCTGTACTCCAGGCATAAAGCCTGAATTTCAGCTCTGTACTCCAGGCATGAAGCCTGAATTTCAGCTCTGTACTCCAGGCATGAAGCCTGAATTTCAGCTCTGTACTCCAGGCATGAAGCCTGAATTTCAGCTCTGTACTCCAGGCCTAAGCCTGAATTTCAGCTCTGTACTCCAGGCATGAAGCCTGAATTTCAGCTCTGTACTCCAGGCCTAAAGCCTGAATTTCAGCTCTGTACTCCAGGCATGAAGCCTGAATTTCAGCTCTGTACTCCAGGCATGAAGCCTGAATTTCAGCTCTGTACTCCAGGCATGAAGCCTGAATTTCAACTCTGTACTCCAGGCATGAAGCCTGAAGTCAGTTCTGTACTCCATGCCTAAAGCCTGAATTTCAGCTCTGTACTCCAGGCATGAAGCCTGAATTTCAGCTCTGTACTCCAGGCATGAAGCCTGAATTTCAGCTCTGTACTCCAGGCCTAAAGCCTGAATTTCAGCTCTGTACTCCAGGCATGAAGCCTGAATTTCAGCTCTGTACTCCAGGCATGAAGCCTGAATTTCAGCTCTGTACTCCAGGCATGAAGCCTGAATTTCAGCTCTGTACTCCAGGCATGAAGCCTGAATTTCAGCTCTGTACTCCAGGCATGAAGCCTGAATTTCAGCTCTGTACTCCAGGCCTAAAGCCTGAATTTCAGCTCTGTACTCCAGGCCTAAAGCCTGAATTTCAGCTCTGTACTCCGGGCATGAAGCCTGAATTTCAGCTCTGTACTCCAGGCCTAAAGCCTGAATTTCAGCTCTGTACTCCAGGCATGAAGCCTGAATTTCAGCTCTGTACTCCAGGCATGAAGCCTGAATTTCAGCTCTGTACTCAGGCATGAAGCCTGAATTTCAGCTCTGTACTCCAGGCATAAGCCTGAATTTCAGCTCTGTACTCCAGGCATGAAGCCTGAATTTCAGCTCTGTACTCCAGGCCTAAAGCCTGAATTTCAGCTCTGTACTCCGGGCATGAAGCCTGAATTTCAGCTCTGTACTCCAGGCCTAAAGCCTGAATTTCAGCTCTGTACTCCAGGCATGAAGCCTGAATTTCAGCTCTGTACTCCAGGCATGAAGCCTGAATTTCAGCTCTGTACTCCAGGCATGAAGCCTGAATTTCAGCTCTGTACTCCAGGCATGAAGCCTGAATTTCAGCTCTGTACTCCAGGCATAAGCCTGAATTTCAGCTCTGTACTCCAGGCCTAAAGCCTGAATTTCAGCTCTGTACTCCAGGCATGAAGCCTGAATTTCAGCTCTGTACTCCAGGCATGAAGCCTGAATTTCAGCTCTGTACTCCAGGCATGAAGCCTGAATTTCAGCTCTGTACTCCAGGCATAAGCCTGAATTTCAGCTCTGTACTCCAGGCATGAAGCCTGAATTTCAGCTCTGTACTCCAGGCATGAAGCCTGAATTTCAGCTCTGTACTCCAGGCATGAAGCCTGAATTTCAGCTCTGTACTCCAGGCATGAAGCCTGAATTTCAGCTCTGTACTCCAGGCATAAAGCCTGAATTTCAGCTCTGTACTCCAGGCCTTAAGCCTGAATTTCAGCTCTGTACTCCAGGCATGAAGCCTGAATTTCAGCTCTGTACTCCAGGCCTAAAGCCTGAATTTCAGCTCTGTACTCCAGGCATAAAGCCTGAATTTCAGCTCTGTACTCCAGGCATGAAGCCTGAATTTCAGCTCTGTACTCCAGGCATGAAGCCTGAATTTCAGCTCTGTACTCCAGGCCTGAAGCCTGAATTTCAGCTCTGTACTCCAGGCATGAAGCCTGAATTTCAGCTCTGTACTCCAGGCCTAAGCCTGAATTTCAGCTCTGTACTCCAGGCATGAAGCCTGAATTTCAGCTCTGTACTCCAGGCATGAAGCCTGAATTTCAGCTCTATACTCCAGGCCTAAAGCCTGAATTTCAGCTCTGTACTCCAGGCATGAAGCCTGAATTTCAGCTCTGTACTCCAGGCATGAAGCCTGAATTTCAGCTCTGTACTCCAGGCCTAAAGCCTGAATTTCAGCTCTGTACTCCAGGCATGAAGCCTGAATTTCAGCTCTGTACTCCAGGCCTAAAGCCTGAATTTCAGCTCTGTACTCCAGGCATGAAGCCTGAATTTCAGTTCTGTACTCCAGGCATGAAGCCTGAATTTCAGCTCTGTACTCCAGGCATAAGCCTGAATTTCAGCTCTGTACTCCAGGCATAAGCCTGAATTTCAGCTCTGTACTCCAGGCCTAAGCCTGAATTTCAGCTCTGTACTCCAGGCATGAAAGCCTGAATTTCAGCTCTGTACTCCAGGCATGAAGCCTGAATTTCAGTTCTGTACTCCAGGCATGAAGCCTGAATTTCAGCTCTGTACTCCAGGCATGAAGCCTGAATTTCAGCTCTGTACTCCAGGCATAAAGCCTGAATTTCAGCTCTGTACTCCAGGCATGAAGCCTGAATTTCAGCTCTGTACTCCAGGCATGAAGCCTGAATTTCAGCTCTGTACTCCAGGCATGAAGCCTGAATTTCAGTTCTGTACTCAAGGCATGAGCCTGAATTTCAGCTCTGTACTCCAGGCATTAAGCCTGAATTTCAGCTCTGTACTCCAGGCATGAAGCCTGAATTTCAGCTCTGTACTCCAGGCATGAAGCCTGAATTTCAGTTCTGTACTCCAGGCCTAAAGCCTGAATTTCAGCTTCTGTACTCCAGTCATGAAGCCTGAATTTCAGCTCTGTACTCCAGGCCTAAAGCCTGAATTTCACGTCTATACCCCAGGCATGAAGCCTGAATTTCAGCTCTGTACTCCAGGCCTAAAGCCTGAATTTCAGTTCTGTACTCCAGGCCTAATGCCTGAATTTCAGCTCTGCACTCCAGGCATGAAGAATGTATTTCATCTCTGTACTCCAGGCATGAAGCCTGAATTTCAGCTCTGTACTCCAGGCATGAAGCCTGAATTTCAGCTCTGTACCCAGGCATGAAGCCTGAATTTCAGCTCTGTACTCCAGGCCTAAGCCTGAATTTCAGCTCTGTACTCCAGGCATGAAGCCTGAATTTCAGCTCTGTACTCCAGGCCTGAAGCCTGAATTTCAGCTCTGTACTCCAGGCATGAAGCCTGAATTTCAGCTCTGTACTCCAGGCCTAAGCCTGAATTTCAGCTCTGTACTCCAGGCATGAAGCCTGAATTTCAGCTCTGTACTCCAGGCCTAAAGCCTGAATTTCAGATCTGTACTCAAGGCATGAAGCCTGAATTTCAGATCTGTACACCAGGCATGAAGCCTGAATTTCAGCTCTGTACTCCAGGCATAAGCCTGAATTTCAGCTCTGTACTCCAGGCCTAAAGCCTGAATTTCAGCTCTGTACTCCAGGCATGAAGCCTGAATTTCAGTTCTGTACTCCAGGCCTAATGCCTGAATTTCAGCTCTGCACTCCAGGCATGAAGAATGTATTTCAGCTCTGTACTCCAGGCATGAAGCCTGAATTTCAGCTCTGTACTCCAGGCATGAAGCCTGAATTTCAGCTCTGTACTCCCGGCATGAAGCCTGAATTTCAGCTCTATACTTCAGGCATAAAGCCAGAATTTCAGCTCTGTACTCCAGGCCTAAAGCCTGAATTTCAGCTCTGTACTCCAGGCCTAAAGCCTGAATTTCAGCTCTGTACTCCAGGCATGAAGCCTGAATTTCAGTTCTGTACTCCAGGCATTAAGCCTGAATTTCAGTTCTGTACTCCAGGCATGAAGCCTGAATTTCAGTTCTGTACTCCAGGCATGAAGCCTGAATTTCAGTTCTGTACTCCAGGCATGAAGCCTGAATTTCAGTTCTGTACTCCAGGCCTAAAGCCTGAATTTCAGCTCTGTACCCAAGGCACAAAGCCTGAATTTCAGCTCTATATCCCAGGTATGATTCCTGAATTTTAGCTCTGTACTCCAGGCCTAAAGCCTGAATTTCAGCTCTGTACCCAAAGCCTGAATTTCAGGTCTATACCCCAGGCATGAAGCCTGAATTTCAGCTCTGTACTCCAGGCCTAAAGCCTGAATTTCAGCTCTGTACTCCAGGCATGAAGCCTGAATTTCAGCTCTGTACTCCAGGCATGAAGCCTGAATTTCAGCTCTGTACTCCAGGCCTAAAGCCTGAATTTCAGCTCTGTACTCAAGGCATGAAGCCTGAATTTCAGTTCTGTACCCCAGGCATGAAGCCTGAATTTCAGCTCTGTACCCCAGGCATGAAGCCTGAATTTCAGCTCTATACCCCAGGTATGAAGCCTGAATTTCAGCTCTGTACTCCAGGCCTAAAGCCTGAATTTCAGCTCTGTACTCAAAGCCTGAATTTCAGGTCTATACCCCAGGCATGAAGCCTGAATTTCAGCTCTGTACTCCAGGCCTAAAGCCTGAATTTCAGCTCTGTACTACAGGCATTAAGCCTGAATTTCATCTCTGTACTCCAGGCCTAAAGCCTGAATTTCAGCTCTGTACCCAAGGCATGAAGCCTGAATTTCAGCTCTGTACTCCAGGCATGAAGCCTGAATTTCAGCTCTGTACTCCAGGCATGAAGCCTGAATTTCAGCTCTGTACTCCCGGCATGAAGCCTGAATTTCAGCTCTATACTTCAGGCATAAAGCCAGAATTTCAGCTCTGTACTCCAGGCCTTAATCCTGAATTTCAGCTCTGTACCCAAGGCATGAAGCCTGAATTTCAGCTCTGTACTCCAGGCATGAAGCCTGAATTTCAGCTCTGTACTCCAGTCCTAAAGCCTGAATTTCAGCTCTGTACTCCAGGCCTAAAGCCTGAATTTCAGCTCTGTACTCCAGGCATGAAGCCTGAATTTCAGTTCTGTGCTCCAGGCATGAAGCCTGAATTTCAGTTCTGTACTCCAGGCATGAAGCCTGAATTTCAGTTCTGTACTCCAGGCATGAAGCCTGAATTTCAGCTCTGTACTCCAGGCATGAAGCCTGAATTTCAGTTCTGTACTCCAGGCATGAAGCCTGAATTTCAGCTCTGTACTCCAGGCATGAAGCCTGAATTTCAGCTCTGTACTCCAGGCCTAAAGCCTGAATTTCAGCTCTGTACTCCAGGCATGAAGCCTGAATTTCAGCTCTGTACTCCAGGCATGAAGCCTGAATTTCAGCTCTGTACTCCAGGCCTAAAGCCTGAATTTCAGCTCTGTACTCCAGGCCTAAAGCCTGAATTTCAGCTCTGTACTCCAGGCCTAAAGCCTGAATTTCAGCTCTGTACTCCAGGCATGAAGCCTGAATTTCAGTTCTGTACTCCAGGCATGAAGCCTGAATTTCAGTTCTGTACTCCAGGCATGAAGCCTGAATTTCAGTTCTGTACTCCAGGCCTAAAGCCTGAATTTCAGCTCTGTACTCCAGGCATGAAGCCTGAATTTCAGTTCTGTACTCCAGGCATGAAGCCTGAATTTCAGCTCTGTTCTCCAGGCCTAAAGCCTGAATTTCAGCTCTGTACTCCAGGCCTAAAGCCTGAATTTCAGCTCTGTACTCCAGGCATGAAGCCTGAATTTCAGCTCTGTACTCCAGGCCTAAAGCCTGAATTTCAGCTCTGTACTCCAGGCATAAAGCCTGAATTTCAGTTCTGTACTCCAGGCATGAAGCCTGAATTTCAGCTCTGTACTCCAGGCCTAAAGCCTGAATTTCAGCTCTGTACTCAAGGCATGAAGCCTGAATTTCAGTTCTGTACTCCAGGCATGAAGCCTGAATTTAAGGTCTGTACTCCAGGCATGAAGCATGAATTTCAGTTCTGTACTCCAGGCATGAAGCCTGAATTTCAGTTCTGTACTCCAGGCATGAAGCCTGAATTTCAGCTCTGTACTCCAGGCCTAAAGCCTGAATTTCAGTTCTGTACTCCAGGCATGAAGCCTGAATTTCAGCTCTGTACTCCAGGCATGAAGCCTGAATTTCAGTTCTGTACTCCAGGCATGAAGCCTGAATTTCAGCTCTGTACTCCAGGCCTAAAGCCTGAATTTCAGCTCTGTACTCCAGGCATTAAGCCTGAATTTCAGCTCTGTACTCCAGGCCTAAAGCCTGAATTTCAGCTCTGTACTCCAGGCATGAAGCCTGAATTTCAGCTCTGTACTCCAGGCATGAAGCCTGAATTTCAGCTCTGTACTCCAGGCATGAAGCCTGAATTTCAGCTCTGTACTCCAGGCATGAAGCCTGAATTTCAGCTCTGTACTCAGGCATAAAGCCTGAATTTCAGCTCTGTACTCCAGGCCTTAAGCCTGAATTTCAGCTCTGTACTCCAGGCATGAAGCCTGAATTTCAGCTCTGTACTCCAGGCATGAAGCCTGAATTTCAGCTCTGTACTCCAGGCCTAAAGCCTGAATTTCAGCTCTGTACTCCAGGCATGAAGCCTGAATTTCAGCTCTGTACTCCAGGCATGAAGCCTGAATTTCAGTTCTGTACTCCAGGCATGAAGCCTGAATTTCAGTTCTGTACTCCAGGCATGAAGCCTGAATTTCAGTTCTGTACTCCAGGCATGAAGCCTGAATTTCAGTTCTGTACTCCAGGCATGAAGCCTGAATTTCAGTTCTGTACTCCAGGCATGAAGCCTGAATTTCAGCTCTGTACTCCAGGCCTAAAGCCTGAATTTCAGTTCTGTACTCCACGCCTAAAGCCTGAATTTCAGTTCTGTACCCAAGGCATGAAGCCAGAATTTCAAGCTCTATACCCCAGGCATGAAGCCTGAATTTCAGCTCTGTACTCCAGGCCTAAAGCCTGAATTTCAGTTCTGTACTCCACGCCTAAAGCCTGAATTTCAGTTCTGTACCCAAGGCATGAAGCCAGAATTTCAAGCTCTATACCCCAGGCATGAAGCCTGAATTTCAGCTCTGTACTCCCGCCATGAAGCCTGAATTTCAGCTCTATACTTCAGGCATGAAGCCAGAATTTCAGCTCTGTACTCCAGGCCTTAATCCTGAATTTCAGCTCTGTACCCAAGGCATGAAGCCTGAATTTCTGCTCTGTACCCCAGGCATGAAGCCTGAATTTCAGCTCTGTACTCCAGGCCTAAAGCCTGAATTTCAGTTCTGTACTCCAGGCCTAATGCCTGAATTTCAGCTCTGTACTCCAGGCATGAAGTCTGTATTTCAGTTCTGTGCTCCAGGCATTAAGCCTGAATTTCAGTTCTGTACTCCAGGCATGAAGCCTGAATTTCAGTTCTGTACTCCAGGCATGAAGCCTGAATTTCAGCTCTGTACTCCAGGCCTAAAGCCTGAATTTCAGCTCTGAACTCCAGGCCTAAAGCCTCAATTTCAGCTCTGTACCCAAGGCCTGAAGCCTGAATTTCTGCTCTGTACCCCACGCATGAAGCCTGAATTTCAGTTCTGTACTCCAGGCCTAAAGCTTGAATTACAGCTCTGTTCTCCAGGCCTAAAGCCTGAATTTAGCTCTGTACTCCAGTCCTAAAGCCTGAATTTCAGCTCTGTACTCCAGGCCTAAAGCCTGAATTTCAACCCTGTACTCCATGCCTAAAGCCTGAATTTCAATTCTGTACTCCAGGCATGAAGCCTGAATTTCAGTTCTGTACTCCAGGCATGAAGCCTGAATTTCAGTTCTGTACTCCAGGCATGAAGCCTGAATTTCTGTTCTGTACTCCAGGCATTAAGCCTGAATTTCAGTTCTGTACTCCAGCCCTAAAGCCTGAATTTCAGTTCTATACTCCAGGCCTAAAGCCTGAATTTCAGCTCTGTACTCCAGGCCTAAAGCCTGAATTTCAGTTCTGTACTCCAGGCATGAAGCCTGAATTTCAGCTCTATACCCCAGGTATGAAGCCTGAATTTCAGCTCTGTACTCCAGGCCTAAAGCCTGAATTTCAGCTCTGTACACCGCAAAGCCTGAATTTCTGGTCTATACCCCAGGCATGAAGCCTGAATTTCAGCTCTGTACTCCTGGCCTAAAGCCTGAATTTCAGCTCTGTACTCCAGGCATGAAGCCTGAATTTCAGCTCTGTACCCAAGGCCTGAAGCCTGAATTTCAGCTCTGTACTCCAGGCATGAAGCATGAATTTCAGTTCTGTCCTCCAGGCCAAAAGCCTGAATTTCAGCTCTGTTCTCCAGGCCTAAAGCCTGAATTTCAGCTCTGTACTCCAGGCATGAAGCCTGAATTTCAGTTCTGTACTCCAGGCCTAAAGCCTGAATTTCAGCTCTGTACTCCAGGCATGAAGCCTGAATTTCAGCTCTGTACTCCAGGCCTAAAGCCTGAATTTCAGTTCTGTACTCCAGGCATGAAGCCTGAATTTCAGTTCTGTACTCCAGGCATGAAGCCTGAATTTCAGTTCTGTACTCCAGGCATGAAGCCTGAATTTCAGTTCTGTACTCCAGGCATTAAGCCTGAATTTCAGTTCTGTACTCCAGGCATGAAGCCTGAATTTCAGCTCTGTACTCCAGGCATGAAGCCTGAATTTCAGTTCTGTACTCCACGCATGAAGCCTGAATTTCAGTTCTGTACTCCAGGCATTAAGCCTGAATTTCAGTTCTGTACTCCAGCCCTAAAGCCTGAATTTCAGTTCTATACTCCAGGCCTAAAGCCTGAATTTCAGCTCTGTACTCCAGGCCTAAAGCCTGAATTTCAGTTCTGTAACCAAGGCATGAAGCCTGAATTTCTGCTCTATACCCCAGGTATGAAGCCTGAATTTCAGCTCTGTACTCCAGGCCTAAAGCCTGAATTTCAGCTCTGTACCCAAAGCCTGAATTTCAGGTCTATACCCCAGGCATGAAGCCTGAATTTCAGCTCTATACCCCAGGTATGAAGCCTGAATTTCAGCTCTGTACTCCAGGCATGAAGCCTGAATTTCATCTCTGTACTCCAGGCATGAAGCCTGAATTTCAGCTCTGTACTCCAGGCATGAAGCCTGAATTTCAGCTCTGTACTCCCGCCATGAAGCCTGAATTTCAGCTCTATACTTCAGGCATAAAGCCAGAATTTCAGCTCTGTACTCCAGGCCTTAATCCTGAATTTCAGCTCTGTACCCAAGGCATGAAGCCTGAATTTCCGCTCTGTACCCCAGGCATGAAGCCTGAATTTCAGCTCTGTACTCCAGGCCTAAAGCCTGAATTTCAGTTCTGTACTCCAGGCCTAATGCCTGAATTTCAGCTCTGTACTCCAGGCATGAAGTCTGTATTTCAGTTCTGTGCTCCAGGCATTAAGCCTGAATTTCAGTTCTGTACTCCAGGCATGAAGCCTGAATTTCAGTTCTGTACTCTAGGCATGAAGCCTGAATTTCAGCTCTGTACTCCTGGCCTAAAGCCTGAATTTCAGCTCTGTACTCCACGCCTAAAGCCTGAATTTCAGTTCTGTACTACAGGCATGAAGCCTGAATTTCATCTCTGTACTCCAGGCCTAAAGCCTGAATTTCAGCTCTGTACTCCAGGCATGAAGCCTGAATTTCAGCTCTGTACTCCTGGCCTAAAGCCTGAATTTCAGCTCTGTACTCCAGGCATAAAGCCTGAATTTCAGCTCTGTACTCCAGGCCTAAAGCCTGAATTTCAGCTCTGTACTCCAGGCCTAAAGCCTGAATTTCAGCTCTGTACTCCAGGCATGAAGCCTGAATTTCAGTTCTGTACTCCAGGCATTAAGCCTGAATTTCAGTTCTGTACTCCAGGCATGAAGCCTGAATTTCAGTTCTGTACTCCAGGCATGAAGCCTGAATTTCAGTTCTGTACTCCAGGCATGAAGCCTGAATTTCAGTTCTGTACTCCAGGCATGAAGCCTGAATTTCAGTTCTGTACTCCAGGCATTAAGCCTGAATTTCAGTTCTGTACTCCAGGCCTAAAGCCTGAATTTCAGCTCTGTACTCCAGGCATAAGCCTGAATTTCAGCTCTGTACTCCAGGCCTAAAGCCTGAATTTCAGTTCTGTACTCCAAGGCATGAAGCCTGAATTTCAGCTCTGTACTCCAGGCATGAAGCCTGAATTTCAGCTCTGTACTCCCGCCATGAAGCCTGAATTTCAGCTCTATACTTCAGGCATGAAGCCTGAATTTCAGCTCTGTACTCCAGGCCTTAATCCTGAATTTCAGCTCTGTACCCAAGGCATGAAGCCTGAATTTCTGCTCTGTACCCCAGGCATGAAGCCTGAATTTCAGCTCTGTACTCCAGGCCTAAAGCCTGAATTTCAGTTCTGTACTCCAGGCCTAATGCCTGAATTTCAGCTCTGTACTCCAGGCATGAAGTCTGTATTTCAGTTCTGTGCTCCAGGCATTAAGCCTGAATTTCAGTTCTGTACTCCAGGCATGAAGCCTGAATTTCAGTTCTGTACTCCAGGCATGAAGCCTGAATTTCAGTTCTGTACTCCAGGCATGAAGCCTGAATTTCAGCTCTGTACTCCAGGCCTAAAGCCTGAATTTCAGCTCTGAACTCCAGGCCTAAAGCCTCAATTTCAGCTCTGTACCCAAGGCCTGAAGCCTGAATTTCTGCTCTGTACCCCACGCATGAAGCCTGAATTTCAGTTCTGTACTCCAGGCCTAAAGCTTGAATTACAGCTCTGTTCTCCAGGCCTAAAGCCTGAATTTTAGCTCTGTACTCCAGTCCTAAAGCCTGAATTTCAGCTCTGTACTCCAGGCCTAAAGCCTGAATTTCAACCCTGTATTCCTTGCCTAAAGCCTGAATTTCAATTCTGTACTCCAGGCATGAAGCCTGAATTTCAGTTCTGTACTCCAGGCATGAAGCCTGAATTTCAGTTCTGTACTCCAGGCATGAAGCCTGAATTTCTGTTCTGTACTCCAGGCATTAAGCCTGAATTTCAGTTCTGTACTCCAGCCCTAAAGCCTGAATTTCAGTTCTATACTCCAGGCCTAAAGCCTGAATTTCAGCTCTGTACTCCAGGCCTAAAGCCTGAATTTCAGTTCTGTAACCAAGGCATGAAGCCTGAATTTCTGCTCTATACCCCAGGTATGAAGCCTGAATTTCAGCTCTGTACTCCAGGCCTAAAGCCTGAATTTCAGCTCTGCACCCAAAGCCTGAATTTCTGGTCTATACCCCAGGCATGAAGCCTGAATTTCAGCTCTGTACTCCTGGCCTAAAGCCTGAATTTCAGCTCTGTACTACAGGCATGAAGCCTGAATTTCATCTCTGTACCCAAGGCCTGAAGCCTGAATTTCTGCTCTGTACCCCACGCATGAAGCCTGAATTTCAGCTCTGTACTCCAGCCATAAAGCTTGAATTACAGCTCTGTTCTCCAGGCCTAAAGCCTGAATTTCAACTCTGTACTCAAGGCATGAAGCCTGAATTTCAGTTCTGTACTCCAGGCCTAAAGCCTGAATTTCAGCTCTGTACCCCAGGCATGAAGCCTGAATTTCAGCTCTGTTCTCCAGGCCTAAAGCCTGAATTTCAGCTCTGTACTCCAGGCCTAAAGCCTGAATTTCAACTCTGTATTCCTTGCCTAAAGCCTGAATTTCAGTTCTGTACTCCAGGCATGAAGCCTGAATTTCAGTTCTGTACTCCAGGCATGAAGCCTGAATTTCAGTTCTGTACTCCAGGCATGAAGCCTGAATTTCAGTTCTGTACTCCAGACATTAAGCCTGAATTTCAGTTCTGTACTCCAGGCATGAAGCCTGAATTTCAGCTCTGTACTCCAGGCATGAAGACTGAATTTCAGTTCTGTACTCCACGCATGAAGCCTGAATTTCAGTTCTGTACTCCAGGCATTAAGCCTGAATTTCAGTTCTGTACTCCAGCCCTAAAGCCTGAATTTCAGTTTTATACTCCAGGCCTAAAGCCTGAATTTCAGCTCTGTACTCCAGGCCTAAAGCCTGAATTTCAGTTCTGTAACCAAGGCATGAAGCCTGAATTTCTGCTCTATACCCCAGGTATGAAGCCTGAATTTCAGCTATGTACTCCAGGCCTAAAGCCTGAATTTCAGCTCTGCACCCAAAGCCTGAATTTCAGGTCTATACCCCAGGCATGAAGCCTGAATTTCAGCTCTGTACTCCTGGCCTAAAGCCTGAATTTCAGCTCTGTACTCCAGGCATGAAGCCTGAATTTCATCTCTGTACTCCAGGCATGAAGCCTGAATTTCAGCTCTGTACTCCAGGCATGAAGCCTGAATTTCAGCTCTGTACTCCCGCCATGAAGCCTGAATTTCAGCTCTATACTTCAGGCATGAAGCCAGAATTTCAGCTCTGTACTCCAGGCCTTAATCCTGAATTTCAGCTCTGTACCCAAGGCATGAAGCCTGAATTTCCGCTCTGTACCCCAGGCATGAAGCCTGAATTTCAGCTCTGTACTCCAGGCCTAAAGCCTGAATTTCAGTTCTGTACTCCAGGCCTAATGCCTGAATTTCAGCTCTGTACTCCAGGCATGAAGTCTGTATTTCAGTTCTGTGCACCAGGCATTAAGCCTGAATTTCAGTTCTGTACTCCAGGCATGAAGCCTGAATTTCAGTTCTGTACTCTAGGCATGAAGCCTGAATTTCAGCTCTGTACTCCTGGCCTAAAGCCTGAATTTCAGCTCTGTACTCCAGGCCTAAAGCCTGAATTTCAGCTCTGTACTCCAGGCATGAAGCCTGAATTTCAGTTCTGTACTCTAGGCATGAAGCCTGAATTTCAGCTCTGTACTCCTGGCCTAAAGCCTGAATTTCAGCTCTGTACTCCAGGCCTAAAGCCTGAATTTCAGTTCTGTACTACAGGCATGAAGCCTGAATTTCATCTCTGTACTCCAGGCCTAAAGCCTGAATTTCAGCTCTGTACTCCAGGCACGAAGCCTGAATTTCAGCTCTGTACTCCCGGCATAAAGCCTGAATTTCAGCTCTATACTTCAGGCATAAAGCCAGAATTTCAGCTCTGTACTCCAGGCCTAAAGCCTGAATTTCAGCTCTGTACTCCAGGCCTAAAGCCTGAATTTCAGCTCTGTACTCCAGGCATGAAGCCTGAATTTCAGTTCTGTACTCCAGGCATTAAGCCTGAATTTCAGTTCTGTACTCCAGGCATGAAGCCTGAATTTCAGTTCTGTACTCCAGGCATGAAGCCTGAATTTCAGTTCTGTACTCCAGACATTAAGCCTGAATTTCAGTTCTGTACTCCAGGCATGAAGCCTGAATTTCAGTTCTGTACTCCAGACATTAAGCCTGAATTTCAGTTCTGTACTCCAGGCATGAAGCCTGAATTTCAGTTCTGTACTCCAGGCATGAAGCCTGAATTTCAGTTCTGTACTCCAGACATTAAGCCTGAATTTCAGTTCTGTACTCCAGGCATGAAGCCTGAATTTCAGTTCTGTACTCCAGGCATGAAGCCTGAATTTCAGTTCTGTACTCCAGGCATTAAGCCGGAATTTCAGTTCTGTACTCCAGGCATGAAGCCTGAATTTCAGTTCTGTACTCCAGGCATGAAGCCTGAATTTCAGTTCTGTACTCCAGGCCTAAAGCCTGAATTTCAGTTCTATACTCCAGGCCTAAAGCCTGAATTTCAGCTCTGTACTCCAGGCCTAAAGCCTGAATTTCAGTTCTGTCACCAAGGCATGAAGCCTGAATTTCTGCTCTATACCCCAGGTATGAAGCCTGAATTTCAGCTCTGTACTCCAGGCCTAAAGCCTGAATTTCAGCTCTGCACCCAAAGCCTGAATTTCTGGTCTATACCCCAGGCATGAAGCCTGAATTTCAGCTCTGTACTCCTGGCCTAAAGCCTGAATTTCAGCTCTGTACTACAGGCATGAAGCCTGAATTTCATCTCTGTACTCCAGGCCTAAAGCCTGAATTTCAGCTCTGTACTCCAGGCCTAAAGCCTCAATTTCAGCTCTGTACCCAAGGCCTGAAGCCTGAATTTCTGCTCTGTACCCCACGCATGAAGCCTGAATTTCAGCTCTGTACTCCAGGCCTAAAGCTTGAATTACAGCTCTGTTCTCCAGGCCTAAAGCCTGAATTTCAGCTCTGTACTCCAGTCCTAAAGCCTGAATTTCAGCTCTGTACTCCAGTCCTAAAGCCTGAATTTCAGCTCTGTACTCCAGGCCTAAAGCCTGAATTTCAACTCTGTATTCCTTGCCTAAAGCCTGAATTTCAGTTCTGTACTCCAGGCATGAAGCCTGAATTTCATCTCTGTACCCAAGGCCTGAAGCCTGAATTTCTGCTCTGTACCCCACGCATGAAGCCTGAATTTCAGCTCTGTACTCCAGCCATAAAGCTTGAATTACAGCTCTGTTCTCCAGGCCTAAAGCCTGAATTTCAGCTCTGTACTCCAGGCCTAAAGCCTGAATTTCAACTCTGTATTCCTTGCCTAAAGCCTGAATTTCAGTTCTGTACTCCAGGCATGAAGCCTGAATTTCAGTTCTGTACTCCAGGCATGAAGCCTGAATTTCAGTTCTGTACTCCAGGCATGAAGCCTGAATTTCAGTTCTGTACTCCAGACATTAAGCCTGAATTTCAGTTCTGTACTCCAGGCATGAAGCCTGAATTTCAGCTCTGTACTCCAGGCATGAAGACTGAATTTCAGTTCTGTACTCCACGCATGAAGCCTGAATTTCAGTTCTGTACTCCAGGCATTAAGCCTGAATTTCAGTTCTGTACTCCAGCCCTAAAGCCTGAATTTCAGTTTTATACTCCAGGCCTAAAGCCTGAATTTCAGCTCTGTACTCCAGGCCTAAAGCCTGAATTTCAGTTCTGTAACCAAGGCATGAAGCCTGAATTTCTGCTCTATACCCCAGGTATGAAGCCTGAATTTCAGCTATGTACTCCAGGCCTAAAGCCTGAATTTCAGCTCTGCACCCAAAGCCTGAATTTCAGGTCTATACCCCAGGCATGAAGCCTGAATTTCAGCTCTGTACTCCTGGCCTAAAGCCTGAATTTCAGCTCTGTACTACAGGCATGAAGCCTGAATTTCATCTCTGTACTCCAGGCATGAAGCCTGAATTTCAGCTCTGTACTCCAGGCATGAAGCCTGAATTTCAGCTCTGTACTCCCGCCATGAAGCCTGAATTTCAGCTCTATACTTCAGGCATGAAGCCAGAATTTCAGCTCTGTACTCCAGGCCTTAATCCTGAATTTCAGCTCTGTACCCAAGGCATGAAGCCTGAATTTCCGCTCTGTACCCCAGGCATGAAGCCTGAATTTCAGCTCTGTACTCCAGGCCTAAAGCCTGAATTTCAGTTCTGTACTCCAGGCCTAATGCCTGAATTTCAGCTCTGTACTCCAGGCATGAAGTCTGTATTTCAGTTCTGTGCTCCAGGCATTAAGCCTGAATTTCAGTTCTGTACTCCAGGCATGAAGCCTGAATTTCAGTTCTGTACTCTAGGCATGAAGCCTGAATTTCAGCTCTGTACTCCTGGCCTAAAGCCTGAATTTCAGCTCTGTACTCCACGCCTAAAGCCTGAATTTCAGTTCTGTACTACAGGCATGAAGCCTGAATTTCATCTCTGTACTCCAGGCCTAAAGCCTGAATTTCAGCTCTGTACTCCAGGCATGAAGCCTGAATTTCAGCTCTGTACTCCCGGCATAAAGCCTGAATTTCAGCTCTATACTTCAGGCATAAAGCCAGAATTTCAGCTCTGTACTCCAGGCCTAAAGCCTGAATTTCAGCTCTGTACTCCAGGCCTAAAGCCTGAATTTCAGCTCTGTACTCCAGGCATGAAGCCTGAATTTCAGTTCTGTACTCCAGACATTAAGCCTGAATTTCAGTTCTGTACTCCAGGCATGAAGCCTGAATTTCAGTTCTGTACTCCAGACATTAAGCCTGAATTTCAGTTCTGTACTCCAGGCATGAAGCCTGAATTTCAGTTCTGTACTCCAGGCATGAAGCCTGAATTTCAGTTCTGTACTCCAGACATTAAGCCTGAATTTCAGTTCTGTACTCCAGGCATGAAGCCTGAATTTCAGTTCTGTACTCCAGGCATGAAGCCTGAATTTCAGTTCTGTACTCCAGGCATTAAGCCGGAATTTCAGTTCTGTACTCCAGGCATGAAGCCTGAATTTCAGTTCTGTACTCCAGGCATGAAGCCTGAATTTCAGTTCTGTACTCCAGGCCTAAAGCCTGAATTTCAGTTCTATACTCCAGGCCTAAAGCCTGAATTTCAGCTCTGTACTCCAGGCCTAAAGCCTGAATTTCAGTTCTGTAACCAAGGCATGAAGCCTGAATTTCTGCTCTATACCCCAGGTATGAAGCCTGAATTTCAGCTCTGTACTCCAGGCCTAAAGCCTGAATTTCAGCTCTGCACCCAAAGCCTGAATTTCTGGTCTATACCCCAGGCATGAAGCCTGAATTTCAGCTCTGTACTCCTGGCCTAAAGCCTGAATTTCAGGTCTGTACTACAGGCATGAAGCCTGAATTTCATCTCTGTACTCCAGGCCTAAAGCCTGAATTTCAGCTCTGTACTCCAGGCCTAAAGCCTCAATTTCAGCTCTGTACCCAAGGCCTGAAGCCTGAATTTCTGCTCTGTACCCCACGCATGAAGCCTGAATTTCAGCTCTGTACTCCAGGCCTAAAGCTTGAATTACAGCTCTGTTCTCCAGGCCTAAAGCCTGAATTTCAGCTCTGTACTCCAGTCCTAAAGCCTGAATTTCAGCTCTGTACTCCAGTCCTAAAGCCTGAATTTCAGCTCTGTACTCCAGGCCTAAAGCCTGAATTTCAACTCTGTATTCCTTGCCTAAAGCCTGAATTTCAGTTCTGTACTCCAGGCATGAAGCCTGAATTTCAGTTCTGTGCTCCAGGCATGAAGCCTGAATTTCAGTTCTGTACTCCACGCATGAAGCCTGAATTTCAGTTCTGTACTCCAGCCCTAAAGCCTGAATTTCAGTTCTATACTCCAGGCCTAAAGCATGAATTTCAGCTCTGTACTCCAGGCATGAAGCCTGAATTTCAGCTCTGTACTCCCGCCATGAAGCCTGAATTTCAGCTCTATACTCCAGGCATGAAGCCTGAATTTCAGCTCTGTACTCCAGGCATGAAGCCTGAATTTCAGCTCTGTACTCCCGCCATGAAGCCTGAATTTCAGCTCTATACTTCAGGCATGAAGCCAGAATTTCAGCTCTGTACTCCAGGCATTAATCCTGAATTTCAGCTCTGTACCCAAGGCATGAAGCCTGAATTTCCGCTCTGTACCCCAGGCATGAAGCCTGAATTTCAGCTCTGTACTCCAGGCCTAAAGCCTGAATTTCAGTTCTGTACTCCAGGCATGAAGTCTGTATTTCAGTTCTGTGCTCCAGGCATTAAGCCTGAATTTCAGTTCTGTACTCCAGGCATGAAGCCTGAATTTCAGTTCTGTACTCCAGGCACGAAGCCTGAATTTCAGTTCTGTACTCCAGGCATGAAGCCTGAATTTCAGTTCTGTACTCCAGGCATGAAGCCTGAATTTCAGTTCTGTACTCCAGGCATGAAGCCTGAATTTCAGTTCCGTACCCAAGGCACGAAGCCTGAATTTCAGCTCTACATCCCAGGTATGAAGCCTGAATTTTAGCTCTGTACTCCAGGCCTAAAGCCTGAATTTCAGCTCTGTACCCAAAGCCTGAATTTCATGTCTATACCCCAGGCATGAAGCCTGAATTTCAGCTCTATGCTCCAGGCCTAAAGCCTGAATTTCAGTTCTGTACCCAAGGCATGAAGCCTGAATTTCAGCTCTGTACTCCAGGCATGAAGCCTGAATTTCAGTTCTGTACACCAGGCCTAAAGCCTGAATTTCAGCTCTGTACTCCAGGCCTAAAGCCTCAATTTCAGCTCTGTACCCAAGGCCTGAAGCCTGAATTTCTGCTCTGTACCCCACGCATGAAGCCTGAATTTCAGCTCTGTACTCCAGGCCTAAAGCTTGAATTACAGCTCTGTTCTCCAGGCCTAAAGCCTGAATTTCAGCTCTGTACTCCATTCCTAAAGCCTGAATTTCAGCTCTGTACTCCAGGCCTAAAGCCTGAATTTCAACTCTGTATTCCTTGCCTAAAGCCTGAATTTCAGCTCTGTACTCCAGGCCTAAAGCCTGAATTTCAGCTCTGTACTCCAGGCATGAAGCCTGAATTTCAGTTCTGTACTCCAGACATTAAGCCTGAATTTCAGTTCTGTACTCCAGGCATGAAGCCTGAATTTCAGTTCTGTACTCCAGGCATGAAGCCTGAATTTCTTTTCTGTACTCCAGGCATTAAGCCTGAATTTCAGTTCTGTACTCCAGGCATGAAGCCTGAATTTCAGTTCTGTACTCCAGGCATGAAGCCTGAATTTCAGTTCTGTACTCCAGCCCTAAAGCCTGAATTTCAGTTCTATACTCCAGGCCTAAAGCCTGAATTTCAGCTCTGTACTCCAGGCCTAAAGCCTGAATTTCAGTTCTGTAACCAAGGCATGAAGCCTGAATTTCTGCTCTATACCCCAGGTATGAAGCCTGAATTTCATCTCTGTACTCCAGGCCTAAAGCCTGAATTTCAGCTCTGTACTGAAAGCCTGAATTTCAGGTCTATACCCCAGGCATGAAGCCTGAATTTCAGCTCTGTACTCCAGGCCTAAAGCCTGAATTTCAGCTCTGTACTACAGGCATGAAGCCTGAATTTCATCTCTGTACCCAAGGCCTGAAGCCTGAATTTCTGCTCTGTACCCCACGCATGAAGCCTGAATTTCAGCTCTGTACTCCAGGCCTAAAGCTTGAATTACAGCTCTGTTCTCCAGGCCTAAAGCCTGAATTTCAGCTCTGTACTCCAGTCCTAAAGCCTGAATTTCAGCTCTGTACTCCAGGCCTAAAGCCTGAATTTCAACTCTGTATTCCTTGCCTAAAGCCTGAATTTCAGTTCTGTACTCCAGGCATGAAGCCTGAATTTCAGTTCTGTACTCCAGGCCTAAAGCCTGAATTTCAGTTCTGTACTCCAGGCATGAAGCCTGAATTTCAGTTCTGTACTCCACGCATGAAGCCTGAATTTCAGTTCTGTACTCCAGGCATTAAGCCTGAATTTCAGTTCTGTACTCCAGCCCTAAAGCCTGAATTTCAGTTCTATACTCCAGGCCTAAAGCATGAATTTCAGCTCTGTACTCCAGGCATGAAGCCTGAATTTCAGCTCTTTACTCCCGCCATGGAGCCTGAATTTCAGCTCTATACTCCAGGCATGAAGCCTGAATTTCAGCTCTGTACTCCAGGCATGAAGCCTGAATTTCAGCTCTGTACTCCCGCCATGAAGCCTGAATTTCAGCTCTATACTTCAGGCATGAAGCCAGAATTTCAGCTCTGTACTCCAGGCATTAATCCTGAATTTCAGCTCTGTACCCCAGGCATGAAGCCTGAATTTCAGCTCTATGCTCCAGGCCTAAAGCCTGAATTTCAGTTCTGTACCCAAGGCATGAAGCCTGAATTTCAGCTCTGTACTCCAGTCCTAAAGCCTGAATTTCAGCTCTGTACTCCAGGCCTAAAGCCTGAATTTCAACTCTGTATTCCTTGCCTAAAGCCTGAATTTCAGCTCTGTACTCCAGGCCTAAAGCCTGAATTTCAGTTCTGTACTCCAGGCATGAAGCCTGAATTTCAGTTCTGTACTCCAGACATTAAGCCTGAATTTCAGTTCTGTACTCCAGGCATGAAGCCTGAATTTCAGTTCTGTACTCCAGGCATGAAGCCTGAATTTCTTTTCTGTACTCCAGGCATTAAGCCTGAATTTCAGTTCTGTACTCCAGGCATGAAGCCTGAATTTCAGTTCTGTACTCCAGGCATGAAGCCTGAATTTCAGTTCTGTACTCCAGGCATGAAGCCTGAATTTCAGTTCTGTACTCCAGGCATGAAGCCTGAATTTCAGTTCTGTACTCCAGGCATGAAGCCTGAATTTCAGTTCTGTACTCCAGGCATGAAGCCTGAATTTCAGTTCTGTACTCCAGGCATGAAGCCTGAATTTCAGTTCTGTACTCCAGGCATGAAGCCTGAATTTCAGTTCTATACTCCAGGCCTAAAGCCTGAATTTCAGCTCTGTACTCCAGGCCTAAAGCCTGAATTTCAGTTCTGTAACCAAGGCATGAAGCCTGAATTTCAGTTCTATACTCCAGGCCTAAGGCCTGAATTTCAGCTCTGTACTCCAGGCCTAAAGCCTGAATTTCAGTTCTGTAACCAAGGCATAAAGCCTGAATTTCAGTTCTGTAACCAAGGCATGAAGCCTGAATTTCTGCTCTATACCCCAGGTATGAAGCCTGAATTTCAGCTCTGTACTCCATGCCTAAAGCCTGAATTTCAGCTCTGCACCCAAAGCCTGAATTTCTGGTCTATACCCCAGGCATGAAGCCTGAATTTTAGCTCTGTACTCCTGGCCTAAAGCCTGAATTTCAGCTCTGTACTACAGGCATGAAGCCTGAATTTCATCTCTGTACCCAAGGCCTGAAGCCTGAATTTCTGCTCTGTACCCCACGCATGAAGCCTGAATTTCAGCTCTGTACTCCAGCCATAAAGCTTGAATTACAGCTCTGTACCCAAAGCCTGAATTTCATGTCTATACCCCAGGCATGAAGCCTGAATTTCAGCTCTATGCTCCAGGCCTAAAGCCTGAATTTCAGTTCTGTACCCAAGGCATGAAGCCTGAATTTCAGCTCTGTACTCCAGGCATGAAGCCTGAATTTCAGTTCTGTACACCAGGCCTAAAGCCTGAATTTCAGCTCTGTACTCCAGGCCTAAAGCCTCAATTTCAGCTCTGTACCCAAGGCCTGAAGCCTGAATTTCTGCTCTGTACCCCACGCATGAAGCCTGAATTTCAGCTCTGTACTCCAGGCCTAAAGCTTGAATTACAGCTCTGTTCTCCAGGCCTAAAGCCTGAATTTCAGCTCTGTACTCCAGTCCTAAAGCCTGAATTTCAGCTCTGTACTCCAGGCCTAAAGCCTGAATTTCAACTCTGTATTCCTTGCCTAAAGCCTGAATTTCAGCTCTGTACTCCAGGCCTAAAGCCTGAATTTCAGCTCTGTACTCCAGGCATGAAGCCTGAATTTCAGTTCTGTACTCCAGACATTAAGCCTGAATTTCAGTTCTGTACTCCAGGCATGAAGCCTGAATTTCAGTTCTGTACTCCAGGCATGAAGCCTGAATTTCTTTTCTGTACTCCAGGCATTAAGCCTGAATTTCAGTTCTGTACTCCAGGCATGAAGCCTGAATTTCAGTTCTGTACTCCAGGCATGAAGCCTGAATTTCAGTTCTGTACTCCAGCCCTAAAGCCTGAATTTCAGTTCTATACTCCAGGCCTAAAGCCTGAATTTCAGCTCTGTACTCCAGGCCTAAAGCCTGAATTTCAGTTCTGTAACCAAGGCATGAAGCCTGAATTTCTGCTCTATACCCCAGGTATGAAGCCTGAATTTCATCTCTGTACTCCAGGCCTAAAGCCTGAATTTCAGCTCTGCACCGAAAGCCTGAATTTCAGGTCTATACCCCAGGCATGAAGCCTGAATTTCAGCTCTGTACTCCTGGCCTAAAGCCTGAATTTCAGCTCTGTACTACAGGCATGAAGCCTGAATTTCATCTCTGTACCCAAGGCCTGAAGCCTGAATTTCTGCTCTGTACCCCACGCATGAAGCCTGAATTTCAGCTCTGTACTCCAGGCCTAAAGCTTGAATTACAGCTCTGTTCTCCAGGCCTAAAGCCTGAATTTCAGCTCTGTACTCCAGTCCTAAAGCCTGAATTTCAGCTCTGTACTCCAGGCCTAAAGCCTGAATTTCAACTCTGTATTCCTTGCCTAAAGCCTGAATTTCAGTTCTGTACTCCAGGCATGAAGCCTGAATTTCAGTTCTGTACTCCAGGCCTAAAGCCTGAATTTCAGTTCTGTACTCCAGGCATGAAGCCTGAATTTCAGTTCTGTACTCCACGCATGAAGCCTGAATTTCAGTTCTGTACTCCAGGCATTAAGCCTGAATTTCAGTTCTGTACTCCAGCCCTAAAGCCTGAATTTCAGTTCTATACTCCAGGCCTAAAGCATGAATTTCAGCTCTGTACTCCAGGCATGAAGCCTGAATTTCAGCTCTGTACTCCCGCCATGGAGCCTGAATTTCAGCTCTATACTCCAGGCATGAAGCCTGAATTTCAGCTCTGTACTCCAGGCATGAAGCCTGAATTTCAGCTCTGTACTCCCGCCATGAAGCCTGAATTTCAGCTCTATACTTCAGGCATGAAGCCAGAATTTCAGCTCTGTACTCCAGGCATTAATCCTGAATTTCAGCTCTGTACCCCAGGCATGAAGCCTGAATTTCAGCTCTATGCTCCAGGCCTAAAGCCTGAATTTCAGTTCTGTACCCAAGGCATGAAGCCTGAATTTCAGCTCTGTACTCCAGTCCTAAAGCCTGAATTTCAGCTCTGTACTCCAGGCCTAAAGCCTGAATTTCAACTCTGTATTCCTTGCCTAAAGCCTGAATTTCAGCTCTGTACTCCAGGCCTAAAGCCTGAATTTCAGTTCTGTACTCCAGGCATGAAGCCTGAATTTCAGTTCTGTACTCCAGACATTAAGCCTGAATTTCAGTTCTGTACTCCAGGCATGAAGCCTGAATTTCAGTTCTGTACTCCAGGCATGAAGCCTGAATTTCTTTTCTGTACTCCAGGCATTAAGCCTGAATTTCAGTTCTGTACTCCAGGCATGAAGCCTGAATTTCAGTTCTGTACTCCAGGCATGAAGCCTGAATTTCAGTTCTATACTCCAGGCCTAAAGCCTGAATTTCAGCTCTGTACTCCAGGCCTAAAGCCTGAATTTCAGTTCTGTAACCAAGGCATGAAGCCTGAATTTCAGTTCTATACTCCAGGCCTAAGGCCTGAATTTCAGCTCTGTACTCCAGGCCTAAAGCCTGAATTTCAGTTCTGTAACCAAGGCATAAAGCCTGAATTTCAGTTCTGTAACCAAGGCATGAAGCCTGAATTTCTGCTCTATACCCCAGGTATGAAGCCTGAATTTCAGCTCTGTACTCCATGCCTAAAGCCTGAATTTCAGCTCTGCACCCAAAGCCTGAATTTCTGGTCTATACCCCAGGCATGAAGCCTGAATTTTAGCTCTGTACTCCTGGCCTAAAGCCTGAATTTCAGCTCTGTACTACAGGCATGAAGCCTGAATTTCATCTCTGTACCCAAGGCCTGAAGCCTGAATTTCTGCTCTGTACCCCACGCATGAAGCCTGAATTTCAGCTCTGTACTCCAGGCCTAAAGCTTGAATTACAGCTCTGTTCTCCAGGCCTAAAGCCTGAATTTCAGCTCTGTACTCCAGTCCTAAAGCCTGAATTTCAGCTCTGTACTCCAGGCCTAAAGCCTGAATTTCAGCTCTGTACTCCAGTCCTAAAGCCTGAATTTCAGCTCTGTATTCCTTGCCTAAAGCCTGAATTTCAGTTCTGTACTCCAGGCATGAAGCCTGAATTTCAGTTCTGTACTCCAGGCATGAAGCCTGAATTTCAGTTCTGTACTCCACGCATGAAGCCTGAATTTCAGTTCTGTACTCCAGGCATTAAGCCTGAATTTCAGTTCTGTACTCCAGCCCTAAAGCCTGAATTTCAGTTCTATACTCCAGGCCTAAAGCATGAATTTCAGCTCTGTACTCCCGCCATGAAGCCTGAATTTCAGCTCTATACTTCAGGCATGAAGCCAGAATTTCAGCTCTGTACTCCAGGCATTAATCCTGAATTTCAGCTCTGTACCCAAGGCATGAAGCCTGAATTTCCGCTCTGTACCCCAGGCATGAAGCCTGAATTTCAGCTCTGTACTCCAGGCCTAAAGCCTGAATTTCAGCTCTGTACTCCAGGCCTAATGCCTGAATTTCAGCTCTGTACTCCAGGCATGAAGTCTGTATTTCAGTTCTGTGCTCCAGGCATTAAGCCTGAATTTCAGTTCTGTACTCCAGGCATGAAGCCTGAATTTCAGTTCTGTACTCCAGGCATGAAGCCTGAATTTCAGTTCTGTACTCCAGGCATGAAGCCTGAATTTCAGCTCTGTACTCCAGGCCTAAACCCTGAATTTCAGTTCTGTACTCCAGGCCTAAAGCCTGAATTTCAGCTCTGTACTCGACGGCCTAAAGCCTGAATTTCAGTTCCGTACCCAAGGCACGAAGCCTGAATTTCAGCTCTACATCCCAGGTATGAAGCCTGAATTTTAGCTCTGTACTCCAGGCCTAAAGCCTGAATTTCAGCTCTGTACCCAAAGCCTGAATTTCATGTCTATACCCCAGGCATGAAGCCTGAATTTCAGCTCTATGCTCCAGGCCTAAAGCCTGAATTTCAGTTCTGTACCCAAGGCATGAAGCCTGAATTTCAGCTCTGTACTCCATGGCATGAAGCCTGAATTTCAGTTCTGTACACCAGGCCTAAAGCCTGAATTTCAGCTCTGTACTCCAGGCCTAAAGCCTCAATTTCAGCTCTGTACCCAAGGCCTGAAGCCTGAATTTCTGCTCTGTACCCCACGCATGAAGCCTGAATTTCAGCTCTGTACTCCAGGCCTAAAGCTTGAATTACAGCTCTGTTCTCCAGGCCTAAAGCCTGAATTTCAGTTCTGTACTCCAGTCCTAAAGCCTGAATTTCAGCTCTGTACTCCAGGCCTAAAGCCTGAATTTCAACTCTGTATTCCTTGCCTAAAGCCTGAATTTCAGTTCTGTACTCCAGGCATGAAGCCTGAATTTCAGTTCTGTACTCAAGGCATGAAGCCTGAATTTCAGTTCTGTACTCAAGGCATGAAGCCTGAATTTCAGTTCTGTACTCCAGGCATTAAGCCTGAATTTCAGTTCTGTACTCCAGCCCTAAAGCCTGAATTTCATTTCTATACTCCAGGCCTAAAGCCTGAATTTCAGCTCTGTACTCCAGGCCTAAAGCCTGAATTTCAGTTCCGTACCCAAGGCATGAAGCCTGAATTTCTGCTCTATACCCCAGGTATGAAGCCTGAATTTCAGCTCTGTACTCCAGGCCTAAAGCCTGAATTTCAGCTCTGCACCCAAAGCCTGAATTTCAGGTCTATACCCCAGGCATGAAGCCTAAATTTCAGCTCTGTACTCCTGGCCTAAAGCCTGAATTTCAGCTCTGTACTACAGGCATGAAGCCTGAATTTCATCTCTGTACTCCAGGCCTAAAGCCTGAATTTCAGCTCTGTACTCAAGGCATGAAGCCTGAATTTCAGCTCTGTACTCCCGGCATGAAGCCTGAATTTCAGCTCTATACTTCAGGCCTAAAGCCAGAATTTCAGCTCTGTACTCCAGGCCTAAAGCCTGAATTTCAGCTCTTTACTCCAGGCCTAAAGCCTGAATTTCAGCTCTGTACTCCAGGCATGAAGCCTGAATTTCAGTTCTGTACTCCAGGCATTAAGCCTGAATTTCAGTTCTGTACTCCAGGCATGAAGCCTGAATTTCAGTTCTGTGCTCCAGGCATGAAGCCTGAATTTCAGTTCTGTACTCCAGGCCTAAAGCCTGAATTTCTGTTCTGTACTCCTGGCCTAAAGCCTGAATTTCAGCTCTGTGCTCCAGGCCTAAAGCCTGAATTTCAGTTCCGTACCCAAGGCACGAAGCCTGAATTTCAGTTCCGTACCCAAGGCATGAAGCCTGAATTTCAGCTCTATATCCCAGGTATGCAGCCTGAATTTTAGCTCTGTACTCCTGGCCTAAAGCCTGAATTTCAGCTCTGTACCCAAAGCCTGAATTTCAGGTCTATACCCCAGGCATGAAGCCTGAATTTCAGCTCTATGCTCCAGGCCTAAAGCCTGAATTTCAGTTCTGTACCCAAGGCATGAAGCCAGAATTTCAAGCTCTATACCCCAGGCATGAAGCCTGAATTTCAGCTCTGTACTCAAGGCATGAAGCCTGAATTTCAGTTCTGTACCCAAGGCATGAAGCCTGAATTTCAAACTCTATACCCCAGGCCTAAAGCCTGAATTTCAGCTCTGTACTCCAGGCCTAAAGCCAGAATTTCAGGTCTGTACCCAAAGCCTGAATTTCAGGTCTATACCCCAGGCATGAAGCCTGA